>NC_069500.1:1242970454-1243270454 GCF_027579735.1 Bombina bombina
AACCCTTTCCTCTCAAATATATTAAAACTTAAAAAAAAAACATTTTTATTCAGTTTTAATATTTAATGTCTTTTAGTGTGTATTTTACTGTAAATATTTTACATTCCAATGTTCTTCACATAGGAGAAAATATTCTTTTGTATTTTTAAATAAATATTCCTATATACAGTGCCCTCCACTAATATTGACAACTTGGCAAATATGAGCAAAGAAGGCTATAACAATTGTCTTTATTGTTTAACCTTTTAATCTTTTTTTAAAAAATACACAAAAATACTCTGCTCTCAATTGCTAAAACAACACAGGTTTATCCAAAAAAAAAAATTGACTAAGGGAATTTGGCCTATGTGTTACCTCATATTTATACCCTTGTTAAACAGGAAGTCACCCAGGTGCACTAAAATATATATATATATCAATGGGAATATACTTCAAAGATATGTTTCTCATATATATAAAAAGAAAAAGAACATGTGAAGAACATTGGAATATAAAATATGCGTAACTTCCATTGGGTTGAGCACACTTGATCTATCGCGATGTCTGGTTAGCAACCGAGCAATAAGTGTTAGTTTTTGTTCATCAGCGTGTTCCATTAGTCTACATGGAGAAGTTAACGCGGCAGCAATATTCAAAGTCCTGAAGTTAGCTTGCACGCAAACCAATTACTTTCCATTTGCAATACACACAATAACCCACATGCATTAAAAGTTTACTTCTGGCGGAGTTTGTGCGTGAACAAAAGCGCTAAATAGCATGCCCCTTATAACTTGGCCCTCAGTCTTTTATTAATAAACATTATGTAATGCATCTTATAGATATCACAGTGGCATTATAAAGTAGCCGGGCGGGGGCAGTATAATAATTTCTAATATAATATAATTTTCTGCTATCCAAAGCACAAATTAATTGCATAATTTAACATAAATGTATTTAATGATCATTTGTGCAATTCAAATTTAATTTTTTTAATATTAACAACGCTAGGATTTACTATCACTAAAAATCAAGGGGAGTTTCATTCATCCACTGTGTTAAAAAGGGTGCTAAGCTCACCGTGGGCGGCTGGAGCCGATGAATTTAGCGCTGTGCAACGGCTCAGAAAATGTGAATTTAGCAACCTTTTTTACATGGTTGATGAATGAAACTCCCCTTGATTTTTAGTGATGGTAAATCCTAGCGTTTGTTCAACACTTGGATTTACCATCACTTTAATATTGGCTAAAATTTTAGCCGGGTGGTCAGAAAAATCAGCTGGGTGGTGCCCACGCTAAAAAGGTCCTGGGGAGAACAGTAAACATATTAAATTAGTCAGTTTCTCAAAAACTGCAGTTTTTAAATGTAGTAAACTGGGCAAATAGAAAACATGCTGTGGTTGTTTGTGTATCATACAGTGAATTATTATAATATAAATTTACTGCTCAGCTTTGAAGTTTATTTATATTTCTTTCTAATTGCTTTTTTGGTTGCGGAATTGCCTGTGGAAGTTATCAAGTAAACCATCAAAAGTATACATAATGACCAGAAGAGGGCAGCAACGCCCTACATGATCTTGTACAGTATTAACATGCAGTTCTTAAAAGGTAATCTAACGCTATTTGCAAAGCATATATAAATGCATAAATAAAATGGAGGAATATACATCCCTAACTGGCTTCCTCTTAGTAGTGTAGTATGTCTGGTTTCCTCTAAACTAAGGGTTAACAAACAGGTTAACACAGTAATAATGTGCGTAAAGGGATAGTAAACCCAAACGTTTTTTTTTTTCATGATTCAGATAGAGCATGCAATTTTAAGCAACTTTCTAATTTACTCCTATTATCAAATTGTCTTCCTTCTCTTGGTATCTATATTTGAAAAGCAGAAATGTATATTTAAGAGTTGGCCCATTTTTGGTTCAGAACCTGGGTTGAACTTGCTTATTTGTGGCTAAATGTAACTAACCTATCAGCAAGTGCAACCCAGGTCTGAACCAAAAATGGACCGGCTCTTAACCATGTCTGCTTTTCAAATAAAGATACCAAGAGAAGGAAGAAAATTTGATAATAGGAGTAAATGAGAAAGTTGCTTACAATTACATGCTCTATCTGAATCATGAAAGGAAAAAATTGGGTTTATTATCCCTTTAATAATAGAGCTTTGCATTAATTCATTTTTTAATAAGCTATCCAAAAACGTTGTGGTTTTTTTAGCGTCCAGCAGTGAAAGAGTTAATAAGGGAATCACACCTTGCAGTCTGCATTGTTTAGTGTTGGCTAATTTCTGTAATTAACTCACAAAACTGGCCTTTGAGGGAACACTGACCTAGACCGTAGTTTACTACACACAAAGATGTAAGGTATTTAGTTATAGGAAACAAGGGTGTAAGAGGGGATTCATCAGGCTCTAATATGCAACTCAACTAACTTCCATGCATTCAAATAGCTGTCAAGTTATCGTCACAGAAGAAGTCCGTCCCAGCCTCTGTTCTACTGTATTGTCCATGAACCCTTTTCCCTTTAGATGTACCACTGTGATTCTGATGCTCACTTAAAGCATTGGTTCTCAACCGCAGTTCTCAAGTCCTCCCAACAGGCCAGGTTTTTATTATAGCTGAACCACTGCACAGGTGAAATAATCAGCTTATGGGTGAGAGCAGGTTAGTAACCATGGTTACTGATCAGCTGATTACGTCACCTGTGCACTGTTTCAGCTACAATGAAAACCTGGCCTGTTGGGGGTACTTGAGGACCGGGGTTGAGAAACAATGACTTAGAGGATGAATGGATGTCAGCGCATTCTGAGGGACACTCTTTCCATGACTCATCTGATAAGCACAGCAACCAAACCACTGCTACACATACTCAAATGGCTAATGTAGTATATTCTGTTGCCATATTGTGTGGAATTGTGGAACCAATATTTAAAAAACAATGTGCAGCATGGATTTCCTGGCAATAGATCACTAAATTAACTGAAAAGTGGGTTAGAGCTGGAAAAATTATTTTTAAGTGTTTTCATTATGCTGTCCTTCTATTGGCTGATTTAAATTTGAAAATCAGCCAATAGGAATGCAAGGGTACTGCAGTTGGCGAAGACATAGGAGCTGGAGTGAAGTTGGTGAGTATAAACTTCATGGTTTAGCAATAGGGTTTTTTTAGGGTGGGCTTTTTTATTTTTTAGCTTAGTTTTTTTTTCCATTTTAGTTTTTTTTAGTATAGGATTTTTTTAATAGGGATTTCTTTTTAAATCCCAAAAGAGCTATAATCGCTTTAGGGCGATGCCCTAGAAGATGCCCTTCTAAGGGCAGTCTTTTTTTTAATAGAGTTTTTGTTTTTTTCTTAAAAGCAAAAGAGCTGAAAACTTTAGTGCAATGTCCTACAAAATACTCTTAGCAGGGAAACATTTTTTTTTGTAATTTTTTTTGGATAGGGATTTTTTTTTTTTACAAACGGGAATTTTTTATTTTTTTTAACGCAAAAAAATTTTTTATTGAGAAAAAGATAACAAATTCCATGACATATTTAGCATATATATAAGTGTGACATGACAATTCTTGTTATACAGAGAAAGCAGTACAATCATGATGATCCATTTCACTCATACAGGTCCACCATTATGCACATAGTAGATCATGTTATTGCCATAGTATTATTCGTCATGGTTGGGGAAAACCCCCATATAGTGCTATTTAAGAAGACAAAAATTGTAAAACATTTTCTCTTATTTGTGTTCCCTTATAGTAAGATATTAAGAGTGAAACAGAAAAAGAATAAGAAAAAGTAGAAAAAGAAGGGGAAAAGAATCTCCAATTTAATAGGGAGAGAAGTGAAAGGTCAAGAACATGTGTCACTAGTGGGCATCAATCTACCTCGCTGCTCCCTCCATCTATGTAACCTCCGTTACCTGTATGCTACGTCTGTTCTTCATTCGTTGTGTATCTATCCAAACTATCCAATCCTCCTAAATCTGGAGGAACTCTATTCTAGTATCAAGTAAGGTAGAGGAAATGTCTGCCATTTGATAATAATACTTAATTTTATTTATTATGAGATTGAAGCTAGGTACCGAAGACTTCCAGAACCTTGCAATTGTGGTCTTGACAGCTGTGCAGATCATTCCCACCAACTTTGAGTTAGCTTTGGTAAGGCCCTCAATCGGGAAGTGCAATAGAGCCTGTTCCCTTTTTAGAGTAATTTGTCTATTTAGTAGCTCAGTCAGGAGATTGTTGGTTTGTGACCAAATCCTCTGCACTTCCGTACAAGACCACCACATATGTGTGTAGGAATCAACATCTCCACAGCCTCTATAGCAATGCTTGGGGGTTTTATCTGTCCATTGTGTTCTGCTGGGATGCAGGTACCACCTATACACAACTTTAATATAGCTTTCTTTCAGATTGGCGCTGATAGAACATGCCTGACCCTTTTTTAGAATTTCAGACCATTCTAGAGGCTCTTTTACAAACTGTCCCGCCTCTTCCCATTTTTCTATAAAATTTAATTTGTCTCCTGTGCTATTAGTATTTAATAAGCTATATAAAATTTATATAGCTCCCTTAGTTCTGGTTGCTGATGTGCATAGCTTTTCAAAGGGGGTAAGTTCAGTGTGTGAAGGTGGTTACCTATCTCCCTAATCCTAGATTTCAGCTGCATATAGTGGAGCCAGGAGCCCGGTAATACCGGTTGGATAGAATTATATTTCTCAAAAGAAATGATAGTAGAATTTATCAAAGTATCAGCTATTCGGTAAAGTCCCTTGTTAGCCCAAATGCTGCTTATTGCTTTTGGAATCTGAACAGATGGTAAGGTTAGCGGTGTAGCTATAGATCTAGCTGTATGTAGTTTGAATCCCATATCTTAATAGTATGTGCTATGGAAAGGTAAGTGGACCAATTCAATGGTCTATCTCGTTTGGGTGTCTGCAAAATCTGATAAATTGGATATAGTCGTAACATATCACTCTCTAAATTTACCCACATTATGTCATCCTCTCTAATATTCCAGAGCGAGGTTTGTGCTAACCTAGCTGCACAAAAATACTTTTGTAGGTCGGGCACTCCTAATCCTCCTGGTTCCCTACTTTGTAACAGTGTTTTTCTGTTAATTCTAGCCTTTTTATTAGCCCAAACAAACCTTGACATACACCTTTGCATATCATTTATATCCTGTTGAGAAACGTTAATAGGTAATGCTCTAAACAGATAGAGCAGCTTAGGTAATATTATCATTTTTGTAATTACTATTTTGCCATAAAAAGATACTTTATAAGTTGACCAAATTGTCATTTCCCTTTTAAGATGCGCAAACATTTTTTTATAATTTAGTTTATATAAGTGGTTTAGGTTATTTGGTATGGCAATGCCTAGGTATGTAATGTTAGAGGAAGCCCATTTAAAATCAAAATTTATTGCAAGTAGTTTTTTTGTTACTTCTGGAAGATGAGTCTCTAGTGCCTCGCATTTGTCATTGTTTATCTTATATCCGGATAGTCTCCCAAAGTCTGACAGTAATTTATAAAGTGGGGGAAGGGACAACATAGGTTTAGTGATAGTCAATATTACATCATCAGCGAGTAAAGCGAGTTTGTGTACCGTGTCGCCAATTTGAATTCCTGTGATGTCTTTTTTATTTCTAATGGTCGCTGCTAGCGGCTCTATACAAAGGGCAAAAAGTAACGGGGAGAGGGGACACCTCTGTCTTGTTCCATTTCGAATCCTGATTGATTTGGATTGGTAACCCGAAAGTCTGATAAAAGCTGACGGGGTCGTATATAATGCTTGAATTGCCTTTAAGACGTTTCCCTTTATCCCAAACTGCTGCAATGTCAAGAACATGTAGTCCCAAAGGATCCTGTCGTATGCCTTCTCTGCGACCAACGACAGGAACAGAGAAGGCGTTCTTTCTTTATTTGCATAGTCAAATAAGTCAATTATCTTCCTAACATTATCGGGGGCCTCCCTCCCTCTTATGAAGCCGACTTGATCAGGGTTAACCAGACTGGTCAGCAGCGGGTTTAACCTATTGGCCAGTATTTTAGTGAAGAGCTTGAGGTCTAGGTTTATTAATGATATAGGCCTATAGTTTTTACAATGAAATTTGTCTTTACCACAAACTGGAATTTTTTTATGGTAAAAGAGCTATGATCACTACCCTGCCAAATGCTCTTATCAGGGCAATTTTTAGAGTAGGTTTTTTAGGTTGTATTTTTTGCAAAAATAGAGCTAAATTGCTTTAAAGGTACATGAAACCCAAAAATTTTCTTTCATGATTCAGATAGAGAATACAATTTTAAACAACTTTCTAATTTACTCCTATTATCTAATCTGTTTCATTCTCTTGGTATCATTTGTTGAAGGAGCAGCAATGCACTACTAGTTTCTAACTGAACACATAAGTGAGCCAATCACATTCAATATATATATGCAGCCACCAATCTACAGCTAGAACCTAGTTTCTCTGCTGCTCATGAACTTGCCTAGATAAACCTTTCAGCAAATGATAACAAGAGAAGTAGGCAAATTAAATAATAGAAGTAAATTGGAAAGTTGTTTAAAATTCTATTCTCTATCTGAATAATGAAAGAAACATTTTGGGTTTCATGTCCCTTTAAGGCAAGGCCCTACAAAAAGCCCCTCTAAGGGCTGTTGCCATGGTAACTTTTAGTGTTAGTATAGGGTTTTTTATTTTGGGTTTTTTTTTTTTTTTTTTAAGGGGGGCTTTAGTTTGACAAACGATAAAGAAGAAATACCGGAGCCAGGTTGCCAGTGCAGACATAGATTTATTCAGATAGGAGACAACAGGTAGGTAAAGCTCCTACTATCTGACGCGTTTCGCGCATGCATACATGCGCTTCATCAGAGATAGTTACCTGATACTCCAGTTAAGCCTAAATACTGTGTGGTTAGTATGCTCCCATAGGGGGAGGAAGCAGGCTCAAGTGGAGTATGCAGGTGAAGTAGTGTCTAACTAGATGGCATAATATAATTTCAATTTTACAAAGCATTAGATACATCAATATATTGGTAACAATGTGCATATTGTTGATACATACTGTATATTACTAGACAGTTTTTCTGTTTACTTAGAGGGATTTGCACAGCTTGTTGTTGCTAAATGTTAGCAAACTATGAGAAACTAATACTTATTTTTAGAAGAATATATACTTTTAAATAGTGAGAGCTAGATGAGAGAATAAGAAAGAAAAAGGAAGAAAACTGTCATCAGCTTGGAATATATCACAGGCTCACTTGACATTGCACTGGATCCCCTTTGGAATATATTTGATCATAAGAGCCTCAGTCATGGAACCCTGAGTACCAGTTGCTGCTATTGAGCATTGCCTATGTCTGCATTACTGTCTACGGTATTTTGTTAACATATGACAGCTAATCTCTGTGTCTTCAGTTCAGTTCTACCTTCAGCATACATCCAGGGGTGAAACTACAGGGGGTCGAGAGGTCGCAATTTTACAATAAAAAACGTTGACCTGCCACTGCCTGCACTGATATCATGTGAGTGTGACATGATGCTTCACTAGTGTCTCTGACTACAGGGGTTAGTGTTTCTGTTTTGCCCATTGGTGTTTATGTGTGTGTGTGTGTATGTATGTATGTGACTGTGTGTGTATTTATGCATGTATGTGTGTGTTTGTGGAACCAGCAAATTACAGACCTTGTTACTACAGCATGGGGGGGCAGGGGGTAAACAGTGTCAATCTATACATTACCACTATATACAGTACGGGGGGCTGGACCATATCACAGACTACTGTGGTCACTTTATAAAGTACTGGGGCGGGTAGGGTCAGGCCAGCCATCTCACCAACAGATTACAGACTGTGTCACTGACTCACTATATACAGTACTGGTGGGTAAAACAGTGTCACTATATACAGTAATAGGGGGTCAGACCATCTCACAGACTGCGGACACAGGGTACCTCCTTTTGCAGACATGTAATCTGATTCACTCTTTTTTTCTGTGTTAAATGTAAAAAAAAAAAGAAGATATGTATTAAATTCACTTTTTTGGGGGGGGGCGGGGGGCCTTTCTTAGGCCTAGATTTAGAGTTCGGCGGTAGCCGTCAAAACCAGCGTTAGAGGCTCCTAACGCTGGTTTTGGGCGCCCGCTGGTATTTGGAGTCAGTGATTAAAGGGTCTAACGCTCACTTTTCAGCCGCGACTTTTCCATACCACAGATCCCCCTACGCCATTTGCGTAGCCTATCTTTTCAATGGGATCTTCCTAACGCCGGTATTTAGAGTCGTTTCTGCAGTGAGCGTTAGAGCTCTAACGACAAGATTCCAGCCGCCTGAAAATAGCAGGAGTTAAGAGCTTTCTGGCTAACGCCGGTTTATAAAGCTCTTAACTACTGTACCCTAAAGTACACTAACACCCATAAACTACCTATGTACCCCTAAACCGAGGTCCCCCCACACCGCCGCCACTCGATTAAAATTTTTAACCCCTAATCTGCCGACCGCCACCTACGTTATATTTATGTACCCCTAATCTGCTGCCCCTAACCCCGCCGACCCCTGTATTATATTTATTAACCCCTAACCTGCCCCCCACAACGTCGCCACCAGCTACTTACAATAATTAACCCCTAATCTTCCGACCGCAAATCGCCGCCACCTACGTTATCCCTATGTACCCCTAATCTGCTGCCCCTAACATCGCCGACCCCTATATTATATTTATTAACCCCTAATCTGCCCCCCTCAACGTCGCCGACACCTGCCTACACTTATTAACCCCTAATCTGCCGAGCGGACCTGAGCGCTACTATAATAAAGTTATTAACCCCTAATCCGCCTCACTAACCCTATCATAAATAGTATTAACCCCTAATCTGCCCTCCCTAACATCGCCGACACCTAACTTCAATTATTAACCCCTAATCTGCCGACCGGAGCTCACCGCTATTCTAATAAATGGATTAACCCCTAAAGCTAAGTCTAACCCTAACACTAACACCCCCCTAAGTTAAATATAATTTCTTCTGTTATGTGTGATCAGTCCACGGGTCATCATTACTTCTGGGATATTATCTGCTCCCCTACAGGAAGTGCAAGAGGATTCACCCAGCAGAGTTGCTATATAGCTCCTCCCCTCTACGTCACCTCCAGTCATTCTCTTGCACCCAAAGACTAGATAGGAGGTGTGAGAGGACTATGGTGATTATACTTAGTTTTTATAACTTCAATCAAAAGTTTGTTATTTTACAATAGCACCGGAGCGTGTTATTACTTCTCTGGCAGAGTTTGAAGAAGAATCTACCAGAGTTTTTTCTTATGATTTTAACCGGAGTAGTTAAGATCATATTGCTGTTTCTCGGCCATCTGAGGGAGGTAAAAGCTTCAGATCAGGGGACAGCGGGCAGTTGAATCTGCATTGAGGTATGTAGCAGTTTTTATTTTCTGAATGGAATTGATGAGAAAATCCTGCCATACCGTTATAATGACATGTATGTATACTCTACACTTCAGTATTCTGGGGATGGTATTTCACCGGAATTACTCTGTAAAAGTACATTAAACCTTTTAATAGGTATTTAATTCATGTTAAACGTTTTTGCTGGAATGTAGAATCGTTTGCATTTCTGAGGTACTGAGTGAATAAATATTTGGGCATTATTTTTCCACTTGGCAGTTTGCTTGTTTTGATTATGACAGTTTCGTTTCTCTCTCACTGCTGTGTGTGAGGGGGAGGGGCCGTTTTTGGCGCTCTTTGCTACGCATCAAAAATTTCCAGTCAGTTACTCTTGTATTTTCTGCATGATCCGGTTCATCTCTAACAGAACTCAGGGGTCTTCAAACTTCTTTGAAGGGAGGTAGATTCTCTCAGCAGAGCTGTGAGACTTATGTAGTGACTGTGTTTTAAAACGTTGCTCTGTGAATTTTATGTTTAAAATTTAATTAGTGTTACTTTACTAATGGGAACAAACCTTTGCTAACAAGTTGTGTTGTTTTTAAAGAGTGATGCTATAACTATTTTTCAGTTCATTATTTCAACTGTCATTTAATCGTTTAGTGCTTCTTTGAGGCACAGTACGTTTTTGTTAAATAAGATTGTAACCAAGTTGCATGTTTATTGCTAGTGTGTTAAACATGTCTGATTCAGAGGAAGATACCTGTGTCATTTGTTCCAATGCCAAGGTGGAGCCCAATAGAAATTTATGTACTAACTGTATTGATGCTACTTTAAATAAAAGCCAATCTGTACAAATTGAACAAATTTCACCAAACAGCGAGGGGAGAGTTATGCCGTCTAACTCGCCTCACGTGTCAGTACCTGCGTCTCCCGCCCGGGAGGTGCGTGATATTATGGCGCCTAGTACATCTGGGCAGCCATTACAGATAACATTACAAGATATGGCTACTGTTATGACTGAAGTTTTGGCTAAGTTACCAGAACTAAGAGGCAAGCGTGATCACTCTGGGGTGAGAACAGAGTGCGCTGATAATTCTAGGGCCATGTCTGATACTGCGTCACAGCTTGCAGAGCATGAGGACGGAGAGCTTCATTCTGTAGGTGACGGTTCTGATCCAAGCAGATTGGATTCAGATATTTCAAATTTTAAATTTAAATTGGAAAACCTCCGTGTATTACTAGGGGAGGTCTTAGCGGCTCTTAACGATTGTAACACTGTTGCAATACCAGAGAAAATGTGTAGGTTGGATAAATACTTTGCGGTACCGGCGAGTACTGACGTTTTTCCTATACCTAAGAGATTAACTGAAATTGTTACTAAGGAGTGGGATAGACCCGGTGTGCCGTTCTCACCCCCTCCAATATTTAGAAAGATGTTTCCAATAGACGCTACCACACGGGACTTATGGCAAACGGTCCCTAAGGTGGAGGGAGCAGTTTCTACTTTAGCTAAGCGCACCACTATCCCGGTGGAGGATAGCTGTGCTTTTTCAGATCCTATGGATAAAAAATTAGAGGGTTACCTTAAGAAAATGTTTGTTCAACAAGGTTTTATATTGCAACCCCTTGCATGCATCGCGCCGATTACGGCTGCGGCAGCATTTTGGATTGAGTCTCTGGAAGA
Organism: Bombina bombina; assembly: GCF_027579735.1. Lineage (NCBI taxonomy): Eukaryota > Metazoa > Chordata > Amphibia > Anura > Bombinatoridae > Bombina > Bombina bombina. The sequence continues at coordinate 1,242,981,493 of NC_069500.1, forward strand.
GAACCTTAGTTCCGCTACGCTGGACGACATTACGGACAGGCTTAGAGTCCTTAAACTAGCTAATTCATTCATTTCGGAGGCCGTAGTACATTTAACCAAACTTACGGCTAAGAATTCAGGATTCGCCATTCAGGCACGTAGGGCGCTGTGGCTAAAATCCTGGTCGGCTGATGTAACTTCTAAGTCCAAATTACTTAATATACCTTTCAAGGGGCAAACTTTATTTGGGCCCGGTTTGAAAGAAATTATCGCTGACATTACAGGAGGTAAGGGCCACGCTCTACCGCAAGACAAAGCCAAAGCTAAGGCTAGACAGTCTAATTTTCGTCCCTTTCGGAATTTCAAAGCAGGTGCAGCATCAACCTCCACTGCACCAAAACAGGAAGGAGCTGTTGCTCGTTACAGACAAGGCTGGAAACCTAACCAGTCCTGGAATAAGGGCAAGCAGGCCAGAAAACCTGCTGCTGCCCCTAAGACAGCATGAACCGAGGGCCCCCGATCCGGGACCGGATCTAGTGGGGGGCAGACTCTCTCTCTTCGCCCAGGCTTGGGCAAGAGATGTCCAGGATCCCTGGGCGCTAGAGATCATATCTCAGGGATACCTTCTAGACTTCAAATTATCTCCCCCAAGAGGGAGATTTCATCTGTCAAGGTTGTCAACAAACCAAATAAAGAAAGAAGCGTTTCTACGCTGTGTACAAGATCTATTATTAATGGGAGTGATCCATCCGGTTCCGCGGTCGGAACAAGGACAAGGGTTTTACTCAAACCTGTTTGTGGTTCCCAAAAAAGAGGGAACTTTCAGGCCAATCTTGGATTTAAAGATCCTAAACAAATTCCTAAGAGTTCCATCGTTCAAAATGGAAACTATTCGGACAATCTTACCCATGATCCAAAAGGGTCAGTACATGACCACAGTGGATTTAAAGGATGCTTACCTTCACATACCGATTCACAAAGATCATTACCGGTATCTAAGGTTTGCCTTCTTAGACAGGCATTACCAGTTTGTAGCCCTTCCATTCGGATTGGCTACGGCTCCAAGAATCTTCACAAAGGTTCTGGGTGCCCTTCTAGCGGTTCTGAGACCGCGAGGAATTTCGGTAGCTCCGTACCTAGACGACATTCTGATACAAGCTTCAAGCTTTCAAACTGCCAAGTCTCATACAGAGTTAGTTCTGGCATTTCTAAGGTCGCATGGATGGAAAGTGAACGAGAAGAAGAGTTCTCTCTTGCCTCTCACAAGAGTTCCATTCTTGGGGACTCTTATAGATTCTGTAGAAATGAAGATTTATCTGACAGAAGACAGATTAACAAAGCTTCTAAATGCATGCCGTGTCCTTCATTCCATTCAACTCCCGTCAGTAGCTCAATGCATGGAGGTGATCGGCTTAATGGTAGCAGCAATGGACATAGTACCCTTTGCACGCCTACATCTCAGACCGCTGCAATTGTGCATGCTGAGTCAGTGGAATGGGGATTACTCAGATTTGTCCCCCACTCTGAATCTGGATCAAGAGACCAGAAACTCTCTTCTATGGTGGCTTTCTCGGCCACATCTGTCCAGGGGGATGCCGTTCAGCAGGCCGGACTGGACAATTGTAACAACAGACGCCAGCCTTCTAGGTTGGGGCGCTGTCTGGAATTCTCTGAAGGCTCAGGGACAATGGAGTCAGGAGGAAAGTCTCCTGCCAATAAACATTCTGGAATTGAGAGCAGTTCTCAATGCCCTTCTAGCTTGGCCCCAGTTAAAGACTCGGGGGTTCATCAGGTTTCAGTCGGACAACATCACGACTGTAGCTTACATCAACCATCAGGGAGGGACAAGAAGCTCCCTAGCAATGATAGAAGTATCAAAGATAATTCGCTGGGCAGAGTCTCACTCTTGCCACCTGTCAGCAATCCACATCCCGGGAGTGGAGAACTGGGAGGCGGATTTCTTGAGTCGCCAGACTCTTCATCCGGGGGAGTGGGAACTTCATCCGGAGGTCTTTGCCCAAATACTTCAACGTTGGGGCAAACCAGAGATAGATCTCATGGCGTCTCGCCAGAACGCCAAACTTCCTCGCTACGGATCCAGATCCAGGGATCCGGGAGCGGTTCTGATAGATGCTTTGACAGCACCTTGGAACTTCAGGATGGCTTATGTGTTTCCACCCTTCCCGCTGCTTCCTCGATTGATTGCCAAAATCAAACAGGAGAGAGCATCAGTGATTCTAATAGCGCCTGCATGGCCGCGCAGGACTTGGTATGCAGATCTAGTGGACATGTCATCCTGTCCGCCTTGGTCTCTACCTCTAAGACAGGATCTTCTGATTCAGGGTCCATTCAAACATCAAAGTCTAACTTCTCTGAAGCTGACTGCTTGGAAATTGAACGCTTGATTTTATCAAAACGTGGTTTTTCTGAGTCGGTTATTGATACCCTGATACAGGCTAGGAAGCCTGTTACCAGAAAGATTTACCATAAAATATGGCGTAAATACCTATACTGGTGTGAATCCAAGGATTACTCCTGGAGTAAGGTTAGGATTCCTAGGATATTGTCTTTTCTACAAGAAGGTTTAGAAAAGGGTTTATCGGCTAGCTCATTAAAGGGACAGATCTCAGCTCTGTCCATCTTGTTACACAGGCGTCTGTCAGAAAATTCAGACATCCAGGCCTTTTGTCAGGCTTTAGCTAGGATCAAGCCTGTGTTTAAAACTGTTGCTCCGCCATGGAGTTTAAACTTAGTTCTTAACGTTTTACAGGGTGTTCCGTTTGAACCCCTTCATTCCATTGATATAAAATTGTTATCTTGGAAAGTTCTATTTTTAATGGCTATTTCCTCGGCTCGAAGAGTCTCTGAGTTATCAGCCCTACATTGTGATTCTCCTTATCTGATCTTTCACTCAGACAAGGTAGTTCTGCGTACTAAACCTGGGTTCTTACCTAAGGTTGTCTCTAACAGGAATATCAATCAAGAGATTGTTGTTCCATCCTTGTGTCCAAATCCTTCTTCAAAGAAGGAACGTCTTCTACACAATCTGGATGTAGTTCGTGCCCTCAAGTTCTATTTGCAGGCAACTAAAGATTTTCGCCAAACTTCTTCCCTGTTTGTCGTTTATTCTGGACAGAGGAGAGGTCAAAAAGCTTCTGCTACCTCTCTCTCTTTTTGGCTTCGTAGCATAATACGTTTAGCCTATGAGACTGCTGGACAGCAGCCTCCTGAAAGAATTACAGCTCATTCCACTAGAGCTGTGGCTTCCACTTGGGCCTTTAAGAATGAGGCCTCTGTTGAACAGATTTGCAAGGCTGCAACTTGGTCTTCGCTTCATACTTTTTCCAAATTTTACAAATTTGACACTTTTGCTTCTTCGGAGGCTATTTTTGGGAGAAAGGTTCTTCAGGCAGTGGTTCCTTCTGTATAATGAGCCTGCCTATCCCTCCCGTCATCCGTGTACTTTTGCTTTGGTATTGGTATCCCAGAAGTAATGATGACCCGTGGACTGATCACACATAACAGAAGAAAACATAATTTTTGCTTACCTGATAAATTCCTTTCTTCTGTTGTGTGATCAGTCCACGGCCCGCCCTGTTTTTTAAGGCAGGTAAATATTTTTTAAGTTATACTCCAGTCACCACTACACCCTTGGCTTCTCCTTTCTCGTTGGTCTTTGGTCGAATGACTGGAGGTGACGTAGAGGGGAGGAGCTATATAGCAACTCTGCTGGGTGAATCCTCTTGCACTTCCTGTAGGGGAGCAGATAATATCCCAGAAGTAATGATGACCCGTGGACTGATCACACAACAGAAGAAAGGAATTTATCAGGTAAGCATAAATTATGTTTTTTATCTAACGAAATAAATTAACTCTTATTAAATAACTTATTCCTATTTAAAGCTAAATACTTACCTGTAAAATAAATCCTAATATAGCTACACTATAAATTATAATTATATTATAGCTATTTTAGGATTAATATTTATTTTACAGGCAACTTTGTAATTATTTTAACCAGGTACAATAGCTATTAAATAGTTAAGAACTATTTAATAGCTAAAATAGTTAAAATAATAACAAATTTACCTGTAAAATAAATCCTAACCTAAGTTATAATTAAACCTAACACTACCCTATCAATAAAATAATTAAATAAACTACCTACAATTACCTACAATTAAACTAACACTACACTATCAATAAATAAATTAAACACAATTCCTACAAATAAATACAATTAAATAAACTAGCTAAAGTACAAAAAATAAAAAAGAACTAAGTTACAGAAAATAAAAAAATATTTACAAACATAATAAAAATATTACAACAATTTTAAACTAATTACACCTACTCTAAGCCCCCTAATAAAATAACAAAGCCCCCCAAAATAAAAAATTCCCTACCCTATTCTAAATTAAAAAAGTTACAAGCTCTTTTACCTTACCAGCCCTGAACAGGGCCCTTTGCGGGGCATGCCCCAAGAATTTCAGCTCTTTTGCCTGTAAAAAAAAACATACAATACCCCCCCCCCAACATTACAACCCACCACCCACATACCCCTAATCTAACCCAAACCCCCCTTAAATAAACCTAACACTAATCCCCTGAAGATCTTCCTACCTTGTCTTCACCATCCAGGTATCACCGATCCGTCCTGGCTCCAAGATCTTCATCCAACCCAAGCGGGGGTTGGCGATCCATAATCCGGTGCTCCAAAGTCTTCCTCCTATCCGGCAAGAAGAGGACATCCGGACCGGCAAACATCTTCTCCAAGCGGCATCTTCGATCTTCTTCCATCCGGTGCGGAGCGGGTCCATCTTGAAGCAGGCGACGCGGATCCATCCTCTTCTTCCGATGTCTCCCGACTAATGACGGTTCCTTTAAGGGACGTCATCCAAGATGGCGTCCCTCGAATTCCGATTGGCTGATAGGATTCTATCAGCCAATCGGAATTAAGGTAGGAATTTTCTGATTGGCTGATGGAATCAGCCAATCAGAATCAAGTTCAATCCGATTGGCTGATCCAATCAGCCAATCAGATTGAGCTCGCATTCTATTGGCTGTTCCGATCAGCCAATAGAATGCGAGCTCAATCTGATTGGCTGATGGGATCGGCCAATCGGATTGAACTTGATTCTGATTGGCTGATTCCATCAGCCAATCAGAAAATTCCTACCTTAATTCCGATTGGCTGATAGAATCCTATCAGCCAATCGGAATTCGAGGGACGCCATCTTGGATGACGTCCCTTAAAGGAACCGTCATTAGTCGGGAGACATCGGAAGAAGAGGATGGATCCGCGTCGCCTGCTTCAAGATGGACCCGCTCCGCACCGGATGGAAGAAGATCGAAGATGCCGCTTGGAGAAGATGTTTGCCGGTCCGGATGTCCTCTTCTTGCCGGATAGGAGGAAGACTTTGGAGCCTCTTCTGGACCTCTTCAGCACCGGATTATGGATCGCCAACCCCCCCTTGGGTTGGATGAAGATCTTGGAGCCAGGACGGATCGGTGATACCTGGATGGTGAAGACAAGGTAGGAAGATCTTCAGGGGCTTAGTGTTAGGTTTATTTAAGGGGGGTTTGGGTTAGATTAGGGGTATGTGGGTGGTGGGTTGTAATGTTGGGGGGGGGGTATTGTATGTTTTTTTTTACAGGCAAAAGAGCTGAAATTCTTGGGGCATGCCCCGCAAAGGGCCCTGTTCAGGGCTGGTAAGGTAAAAGAGCTTGTAACTTTTTTAATTTAGAATAGGGTAGGGAATTTTTTATTTTGGGGGGCTTTGTTATTTTATTAGGGGGCTTAGAGTAGGTGTAATTAGTTTAAAATTGTTGTAATATTTTTCTTATGTTTGTAAATATTTTTTTATTTTCTGTAACTTAGTTCTTTTTTATTTTTTGTACTTTAGATAGTTTATTTAATTGTATTTATTTGTAGCAATTGTGTTTAATTAATTTATTGATAGTGTAGTGTTAGGTTAATTGTAGGTAATTGTAGGTAGTTTATTTAATTATTTTATTGATAGGGTAGTGTTAGGTTTAATTATATCTTAGGTTAGGATTTATTTTACAGGTAAATTTGTAATTATTTTAACTAGGTAACTATTAAATAGTTCTTAACTATTTAATAGCTATTGTACCTGGTTAAAATAATTACAAAGTTGCCTGTAAAATAAATATTAATCCTAAAATAGCTATAATATAATTATAATTTATATTGTAGCTATATTAGGATTTATTTTACAGGTAAGTATTTAGCTTTAAATAGGAATAATTTATTTAATAAGAGTTAATTTATTTCGTTAGATAAAAATTATATTTAACTTAGGGGGGTGTTAGTGTTAGGGTTAGACTTAGCTTTAGGGGTTAATCCATTTATTAGAATAGCGGTGAGCTCCGGTCGGCAGATTAGGGGTTAATAATTGAAGGTAGGTGTCGGCGATGTTAGGGAGGGCAGATTAGGGGTTAATACTATTTATGATAGGGTTAGTGAGGCGGATTAGGGGTTAATAACTTTATTATAGTAGCGCTCAGGTCCGCTCGGCAGATTAGGGGTTAATAAGTGTAGGCAGGTGTCGGCGACGTTGTGGGGGGCAGATTAGGGGTTAATAAATATAACATAGGGGTCGGCGATGTTAGGGCAGCAGATTAGGGGTACATAGGGATAACGTAGGTGGCGGCGTTTTACGGAGCGGCAGATTAGGGGTTAAAAGTGTAATGCAGGGGTCAGCGATAGCGGGGGCGGCAGATTAGGGGTTAATAAGTGTAAGGTTAGGGGTGTTTAGACTCGGGGTACATGTTAGAGTGTTAGGTGCAGACGTAGGAAGTGTTTCCCCATAGCAAACAATGGGGCTGCGTTAGGAGCTGAACGCTGCTTTTTTGCAGGTGTTAGGTTTTTTTTCAGCTCAAACAGCCCCATTGTTTCCTATGGGATAATCGTGCACGAGCACGTTTTTGAGGCCGGCCGCGTCCGTAAGCAACTCTGGTATCGAGAGTTGCATTTGCGGTAAAAATGCTCTACGCTCCTTTTTTGGAGCCTAACGCAGCATTTGTTTTAACTCTCGATACCAGAGTTAAATTTATGGTGCGGCCAGTAAAAAGCCCGCGGAGCGTTAACAGCCCTTTTACCGCCGAACTCTAAATCTAGGCCTTAGATTCTTGCACCTGGGCCCTGTGGCTTCTAGTTATGCCTCTGCATCCATCTCATATACTTTCAGTCTCTTTAATATTATGTTTTTGGCCTCTAGACTCCACCCAATCTCATACTGCAGTTTGGTGAGATCGATGATGATTAAAGGAGGTAGCTTTTGTATTGTAGGCTTTAAACATTTGAAATATTAAGCCTCTTGTCTTTTCCTAGTGCAATGACAGAACTTAAAGGGATAGGAAAGTCAAAATTAAACTTGCATGATTCAGATAGAGCAGGTCATTTTAAGACACTTTTAAATAAACTTCTATTTTCAAATGTGCTTCGTTCTCTTAGTATCGCTTGTTAAAAAATAAATACGCACATATAATACACTAGTGGGAGCTGCTGCTAATTGGTGCCTGCACACATTTGTCTCTTGTGATTGGCTAAATAGATATTTTCAGATTCCTTCAGCAATGGATAACAAGAGAATGAAGAAAATTTGATAATATAATTAAATTGGAAAGTTGTTTAAAATTGTATGTTCTATCTGAATCATAAAAGAAAATTTTGGGGTTTACTATCCCTTTAAATTGTATTAAAGGCAGGAGGTAAATCTTATCCTTCTCTTTATGGTTTATATCTATTTCTTTGAATATTTGTTTTCTTTGAAGTCAGTTTTTCATTGAATGTCAATGTGTTTTTCCTACAACCCTTCTTCATTTCGCATGCTGTTTGTAGACCATTGTTGGGCAGTGGTTTTTCTGCTATTCTTTCAAGGGATATTTTGTGTAAAAATACAAAACTTTCTTTGGCTAAGTAATCCGTGTAAAAGGCACATTACACAGTTGCGCATCTGTGCAACTAAGGATGAAGATCCCCTTGGTGAGCCAATACGGAGATGGCATACATGTGAATGCTTTAGTCACATTTTATTTTAGACTTATGCATTTGTAATTAATATATATTGTACCCTTTGAAGTCGAACAAATTGCATTTATATGCATTATTTTAATGTGACCGAATGATTGAAAGGAAAATGGAAGTCATAACAATTTGTAGTTTTCTGAAAAGTATACCTGCAAAGGATGTTTATGCACAAGTGTACAATAAGTGTGTGTTATGTCACTGGGTAGTGAAATGCGTCACAACATTTAGATGTCCCAGACTGTGTGTGTGGTTAGGGGCGTGGCCTAATGTTTTATTCATTCTTCTAGTACCTTGTGACCTGCCTGGGGGCATCTTTCTGTTCGCTACATAACGGAGCGAGTAGGGGGCTTATCCAGCATTAAGGAGTTTATACAAAAATGGAAGCTACAGCTCATTCTTGAAAACATATAATTTCACATAAATAAAGATAGCTTCTTAACAGCACTATCTTTATCAGAGTACAGACATTTACCCATTACTTGGCTCTGTTAGGTCTCTGACCATTAAGTACAGTAGAATTTCATAATCAATAAATGCATAATAAAAAAACAAAGCAAACTGCTTACTTTGCATTTCAACAAGCAGTAGATTTTCTTTTCTAATGAATTTCAGTTTACTTTAATTTTTTCTTGTATCACGTGGCAGCCTTCAGCCAATCACATTCATATACACATGTGAGCTGTGAACTCTTTGTTCTTCAACAAAGGATACCAACAGAACAAAGTACATATGAAAATGGAACTGAAGATTTTTGGAATCAAGAAAGTTTCATTCTGACCTTAATGTACCTTTTTTATTTGAATTCAGTCCTGTATGTCTTTGTATCTGAGCAGACGTGACTCATCCCATACCACCTGCTTACTCATATTTTGTTTATGAAGCATTTGGTCCCTTCAAGCATTGTCAGCACTTCACTCAATACTTCTAGACAGATCATGATTGGCACTTAAAAATCCCTTTTAAAGGCAATTTGTCAAATGAAATTGACATACTGTTGTAGACTGTCTGTGCTAAGAATAAGATATTAATTTACTAGATTATAGATCATTCATTTTTCATGTTAAAATGCTTTGTTAAGTTATCAAACATGCCTAAATATAAACTTAAAGGGCCACTGTAAGTAAATATTTTCTATGCCTGTTACTAACTAACTACCCCAAATACGCTTTTTATCAATAGCATTTCATTAACATATCTCTACCGTATATCAGAAATCTTGTCTGCAAATTTAATTGTTTTCCAAACCCACTCCGTGGGTATCCTTTGCTCTGTACCAATCCGTTTACAATACCTAGGTTTCAAAATGGCGCTTTAAACACAAAGTTATTGGTTTAAGTATTTTGAACATGCAGTGCTGAAAATAGTGGGCAGGATAACGTGACATCATCGGCGAATAAAAGATATAACTTTTAGAACGTTATGAAACTTTGTTTTGGAGAAAATATAGGTCAGTAGGTTTTAATTAATGTTTATTAACTTTAATATCTTAGTTGTTTAGCTTAAAAATTATAACAGAAAGTAATCCTTTAAAGGGTTTGCCGCCTCTAGAAAGTTACTGACATATTATTTTAAGTACTAATATAAATAGACTGTCAATAATAGTATGCTTGTAGAACCCTGCATAATATCAATATATATCGCCTGATGGTTAATAAATAACTTCACAAAATGCAAAAAAGATATATAGACACAGAGGGCTAGATTACAAGTGGTGCGCTAAAGTTAGCGTGGGTCGCGATTAGCATTGCATATTACAACATAAGTACATTAAAATAAAATGTTACACTCCTATATACGTCTAATAAAAAATATTCTTACAAATATTAATATTTTTTTATGAGGTTTATAAAGTGTTTGGTATGTGACAAGGTATTTGATTAAAAGAGCTACAATGTATATATGTCTAAATACTGTATGTGTGTATATATATGTGTGTATGTCTGTGCATTTATATATATATATATATATGTGTGTGTGTGTGTGTATTTATGTTTTTATATAAGTGTTTGTGGAGATATATACAGTATAAAAATATATATATACATACATACACACACTTTGGAGTCCTTTCCAGGTAATTTTTTCAGAACTTGAAAAAACTTTTTTTACATATACCTGTATATATTCATTAGATATATAGGTATAGATAAATATTTTATAAAAACAATTATAAGATATACTAGTCCTAAAGTCTGTGCACATGGGCCATTTCTTGCAGTACAGCGGTCCCACCCCTTGCTCTCTCTCCCCCTCTCTTTTGCTCTTTCTCCCTCTCTTTTGCTCTCTCTCTCTCCCTCCCCCTCTTTTGCTCTCTCTCCCTCCCCCTCTTTTGCTCTCTCTCTCTCTCTCTCTCACCCTCTCTTTTGCGCTCTCTCTCTCCCTCCTCTCTTTTGCTCTCTCTCCCCCTGTCTTTTGCTCTCTCTCCCGATCTTTTTTGCTTTCTCTCTCCCCCTCTATTTTGCTTTCTCTCTCTCCCCCCCTCTTTTTTGCTCTCTTTCTCTCCCCCTCTATTTTTGCTCTCTCCCCCCCTTTCTTTTGCTCTCTCTCCCCCTTTCTTTTGCTCTCTCTCTCCCCCTCTCTTTTGCTCTCTCTCTCCACCTCTCTTTTGCTCTCTCTCCCCCCTCTCTTTTGCTCTCTCTCCCCCCTCTCTTTTGCTCTCTCCCCCTCTCTTTTGCTCTCTCTCCCCCCTCTCTTTTGATCTCTCTCCCCCTCTCTTTTGCTCTCTCCCCCCTCTCTTTTGCTCTCTCCCCCCTCTTTTGCTCTCTCTCTCCCCTTTCTTTTGCTCTCTCTCTCTCCCCCCTCTCTTTTGCTCTCTCTCCCCCTCTTTTTTGCTTTCTCTCTCTCTCACTCTATTTTGCTCACTCTCTCTCCCACTTTCTTTTGCTCTCTATCTCCCCCTCTTTTGCTTTCTCTCCCCTCTCTTTTGCTCTCTCTCTCCCCTCTCTTTCTCTCTCTCCCCTCTCTTTTTCTCACTCCCCCCTCTCTTTTGCTTTATCTACCCCCTCTCTTTTGCTCTCTCTGCCCCCTCTCTTTTGCTCTCTCTCCCCCTCTCTTTGGCTCTCTCTGCACCCTCTCTTTTGCTCTCTCTCCCCCTCTCTTTTGCTCCCTCTGCCCCCTTTCTTTTGCTCCCTCTGCCCCCTTTATTTTGCTCCCTCTGACCCTCTCTTTTGCTCTCTTTCCCTCTCTTTTGCTCTCTCTCTCCCCCTCTTTTGCTCTCTCTCTCTCCCCCTCTCTTTTGCTCTCTCTCTCCCCCTCTCTTTTGCTCTCTCTCTCCCCCTCTCTTTTGCTCTCTCTCTCCCCCTCTCTTTTGCTCTCTCTCTCCCCCTCTCTTTTGCTCTATCTCCCCCTCTCTTTTGATCTCTCTCCCTCCTCTCTTTTGCTATCTCTCCCCCTCTATTCTGCTCTCTCTCTCCCTCCTCTCTTTTGCTCTATCTCTCTCTCCCCCTCTTTTTTGCATTCTCTCTCTCCCACTCTATTTTGCTCACTCTCTCTCCCACTTTCTTTTGCTCTTTCTCTCCCCTCTCTTTTGCTCTCTCTCCCTTCTCTTTTTCCTCTCTCTACCCTCTCTTTTGCTCTCTCTCCCCTCTCTTTTGCTCTCTTCTCTTTCTTTTGCTCTCTTTCTCCCCTCTCTTTTTCTCTCTCCCCCCTCTCTTTTGCTTTATCTACCTCCTCTCTTTTTCTCTTTCTCCCCTCCTCTCTTTTGCTTTCTCTCTCTCTCCCATTCTCTTTTGCTCTCTCTCCCCCTCTCTTTGGCTCTCTCTCCCACTCTCTTTAACTCTCTCTGCCCCCTCCCTTTTGCTCTCTCTGCCCCCTCTTTTGCTCTCCCTCCCCCTCTCTTTTGCTCTCTCTGCCCCCTCTCTTTTGCTCTCCCTCCCCCTCTCTTTTGCTCTCTATGCCCCCTCTCTGGCTCTCTCTTCCCCCTCTTTTGCTCTTTCTCACCCTCTTTTTTTCTCTCTCTCTGCCCCCTCTCTTTTTCTCTCTCTGCCCCCTCACTTTTTCTCTCTCTCTTCCCCACTCTTTTGCTCTCTCTGCCCCCTCTTTGGCTTTCTCTCCCCCCTCTTTGGCTTTCTCTCTTCCCCCTCTTTGGCTCTCTCTCTCCCCGGTATTTGTCTCTCTATCCACCTCTTTTGCCTCTCTCGCAGCCACGGCCACTCCCGGCCGTCCACGTCCCATCACGACGCTCCCATAAGCCACGCCCACCAGACCACTCCCTACTGCGACGCCCGGCCACGTCCCTTGTCATGCCCGGCCACGCCCTCAGCGCGGTGCTCCCGCCTGCCACGCCGCACCACCTCTGCTGCTGTCAGGATCCTAAAGGCCAGGTGTGTTTGTCCTCGCGCAGTCTCTACTGCGCATGACAGCTTCGGACAAACACACTTGGCCTTTTATATTATAGGATATAGAACTATATATTTTAAAATAAAAAGAACATTTTCTTCTATGTAAATAATGTTGGAATGTAAAATATTCATAACTACGTTCGGATTTAGCGCTGCAGGTATAATGCAGTGATGGGTTACTGCTCAAGCGATAAGCATTCATTTTTTTTAAGTCTACACTCCATTGAAGTTGATGGGGAGAAGACGTTAACCCGGTCGCAATATCCGAAGTCCTGAGGTTAGTGCGCATCGGATTTTGCTCACAAGCAAACAATTTACTTTAAACTTGTAGTACACACGCTAACCCGTCCACATTTAAAGTTTACTCTGAGCTATGTTTGTGTACGAGCGAAGAAAATATTTAGTGTGCCACTTGTAACTTGGCCCAGAGTCTCTACAAACAATGGCCATCAGATTGCCAACTCTAAAATATTGTATGGCAGCTCCACTGATTTTTGCTTGGTTTTGTAAGCTATTACAATCCATAAGAAGAGTAAGCAAAAAAATATTAAATCGGAATGAAATACAACAGAAAAATCTACTTTAACACGCAAAACACAAACAGACAAAGTGGTATAACAAGATATAGATTTTCACTGAGCTTCAGAGAAGCAAAAATACTAGGCCAGAGCAAAAGTAAAAAAAGCTTGATGATGGCTGCAGTGTTTCTTCACTAAACTATTAAAGGGACAATAAACACATTGAAACTACAAGATTTTTCTGCAATCTTGTAATAAATTAACATATTAGGTGAGTGTAACATTTTAAATGCATTAACACATTATTTGCTGCAGTTGGGGTTTTAATAGCCATACTCCACCACTTGCCTTATTTGGAGGAGCCAATCCAGATAGACACAGTTTTGCAGTTTCTTATCTGATAGAGTCCCTGTTGAGGTCAATTAGGGACAGATATGTAGCAGGTTTAGCCTTGTGAAGTGTGCAGAGCGCACCGAGATATACCCAGAATTGGAAAACTCACAATATTTTGACTTTAATAAAGGGGCCAAAATAAATCATGAAAGAGAAGCAGTTTACTGCACCTTTAATAATAATAATTAATGAGGTGTGCACTTTTTTATATCGGGTTTGTTACTGAGAGCTAGCTGAGCACACTGGGTTAGCCAGTGCCAAGAGGCATATATGTCCAGCCACCTATCAGCAGCTATCTCCCATTTAGTGCATATCTGCTGCTGAACCTACATAGTTATCATCTTCAACAAAAGATATAGAGAGAATAAAGCACATTGGATAATAGAGGTTGTTTAACATTACACGCTCTATCTGAATGATGAAGGTTTAATTTTGACTGTGTCTTTAATGAACAGCCTGATGATCAGATCACAATGCTTACTAATTCTGATGCTATCTTATGAAGATGAGGTGGTACCGATCGTGGCAATCCCAAATGTTCATTCTTCTTGAATGTGTTTTTTATAAGAATCCTTTGTAATACTCATCAGTGACTCTAGGGCTTAAACTCTGGAGGAAGTGTGAGCAGATGTAAAATATAGGCCAGTGCTTTATGCCTTTAAAGTTATGTTTATTTATTCATTTTATGTATTATTCTTATGGCAATACCAACTTAGGTTGCTTTTAAACACTGACTCTATTTGGTTACTATTGGGGGACTGTGTTTGCTTGAGTGGTAAATGCCATCACAGTGCTAGGGAAGGATGCTCTTTTTTTATTAATAAGCCTCTTGTGTTTTCTACAGATTCATTTTATTTCCTTTTTTTTTTTTAAAGACATGCGAGTGTACGTTGGAGTTTCTTCTTTCATTCATCCTTGGAGCTATGGGTAGCAGCACTGCAGATATTGTGCAGTAGAATGTTATAGTCTTCTTGCTTGGTTCTCCCTGATGTACAGAGCAGCAGTTGTACAAAGTTAGCTGTTCTGCTTATCTTGAGCACTACATTGTTCTTGTTTTCTTTAAGCGCTGGGTCTTTTCTCAGCACTATGGCAGCTGCTGGAGGCAGATCTGTCTGTGTGTTGTCCTGTGGGACACTGAGTGGTGTTTCACTCTGCAATTTAATTTTTCATAAGTTCACTTTCCAAATAAATAATGCAGCAATACATAAGGCAAACGCATAAAGACTGTAATATCATCAACAAAATAATTACAGAAATTCATTGCTGCTGAAATATGAAAGTCTGAGGTAAATTTCCCTAGCAGTTAGTTGTTGCAGATACTAAATATTGCATCTCACACTGGTCTATTAATTCCAATAATTACATCTAGTTTAATATTTTCTCTTTATATTATGAAGCAGATGTTGGTGATGTTTTTTATACCTAGTTGGTGGGCCCATAACACGGGTCCAAAGATAGACAAAGGTTCTAAAAGTAACCCTTGGTTCTGCCTTAAATTTTTTTATAAAATTGTGTTTTACAAAATCATTGCTTTGTTTAATGTATCGTAGCAGATGCTAATAAAATTGTGGACGTCACACGGATGTGGGCTTGTTTTTGTAAAATAGTTCATTGTGGCAGCTATCATATACTGTAAATGTGCTATTGCTTTTATACCAATAGCAGACATATATTAGTTTATTAGGAAATTATGACTTATGGTTAATGACTTGAATTAAAAAAAAACTTTTTATAAATTGTTCTATTCTACTATGGTACTGGGAATAGTAATTAGCAATAGATTGTGTAGTATAGTTTCCTGTATCATGGGTTTAAACAAATAAAAATGTTATTTAAAGCAATACATTTTTATAATCAAACCAGTTTCTAGAATTCTGAATGCCCTTCACCCAAGGGCTAGATTACCAGTGGATCGCAATATTGCGCTTATGTGAACGTGATATTTGCGCTCCACTCAGTAATACCTGCGCATGTAAATGTGCACTAGTATTACAATGAGGCACTATGCGAACACCACTTCGCGCTCGCATTGCCTGGAAGCCAATCGCTCATGAGAGAGCGCTTCTATAGGCTCCAATGAGGGCCTCTTCTTCATGCCGTCAGACACAACAATCCACCTAGCACAGCCCAGGGGGCAAATCGCGCAGCGTTGGGCAGCAATAAATAAATATGTATATGCTTATATACATATATTTGTGTTTATATGTGTAAATACACATATAAAAACATAAATATATATGTATATAAGCATATACATATATATTTATGGGGCACATTTTTTTCATTAACCAGAGGTCCGAACTCACTGGAGCATTATCCAGCCACTTGTAATGCCTGGTTATGTAACGTGTGCCCGTAAAATAACACTCAACTTGTAATCTGGCCCAGAGTGTGAGAGAAAAATTGTACTGAATAACAGATATGTCTTACCTTCAAGACCTAAAACTGAATCTATATACTGTGATCCCTGTTTATATGGCTAACACAAGGATTAAACTTCATTGTCCACCATGGAGACAATAAACTGATGTCACCCATTGCTTAGCCAATATCTCCAGTCTCATAAACAGGAAGTGCCTTCTTTATCATTTATTTTAATACCAGATGTCATGTCATTTTTTGAAGGTACAGTTAAAAAAAAAAAAGATGGGAGGCGGAGCTAGTAGCCGAGCTGAGTGGATGCAACATGCAGAGGCTCCTCAGATAATTTATGAAAAGAGACTATTTTATCTAGCAAATCTGCCCTAAAAGACTACTATATACAGCGGGGCACTGCTGTGACACAATTCAGCACGCAGATTGGAGATTGATACCTGCACTTTGCGAAGTAAGAGGATTCAGTGCGGTTGACTAGGAGGGGAATACCCCTGGCGGTTGCCCGCTTTGTTGTGCGCCTGTTCTGGGACTGTGGAGCAAAGGGAGAGACCCCAACCTAGACACAACAGTCGGACCGGGATTCCGGAGGACCGGAGCCCCGTTACGGAGCCGACTGAGCAACATAAGGCATCTTGGAGGACACAGACGGCAGCGAGCTCATCTGGCTTGGGGCGAATCTCCACATCAACTACTCCGGAGGGGTAAGCATATACCGGAGTCTACTCTGGGCAGATCTTCTCCCACTGTTACCCCCCGCTTACCAAATTAGAGCCGCTAGAACCGGAGACCCACGCTGTAAGCCAAGCCGCCTAAGGTAAAGGTCAGTGGCGCGAAAAGACGCCATTTTGGGAGCAATTACACAAAGCTAAAGCTCCGTTCTGCAATACTTTTTTTTCAGAAGTGACTAGCTCTAACTGTTGATATCCACTGGCCTTTTGTAGATTAGCTCCCGCTCCTAGTTAGAAAGAAAACTTTTTAGAGTGAGCAATTACAGGTTTGCTCTACACTGACTCTGTTTGAAACAACCCTAGGGCATAAAGCTCTTAACGATCCCCAGCAGACATAAACTTTGCAGAATACAGCTGGTTCAGAACTCGCTAACACAGTACACCAAAAGAAAGTTTTGTTTGTTTGACACTTGGCACATAAACTGCAATCTGAAAGGCAACACATCACCCATGTTAATCATATATAGCTTGCCGTAACAAACTCCTGAGGTGAGTGAAAGAGAGAGGAAGCAATAACAAGGAAAGAAGGCCCCTGCAGCGTGTCCCTCTCTGTTCTCTCTCTTATATATCTTCTGTATGTTTGGGCAACTGGACAGTTCTCTCTCCCCTCCATTTCCTGCTGACTGAGATATCAGCAGGTCATATCCCAGCTCCCTTTCCCGGCTCCGTCCAGTGAGGACACTTTCCCTGGGGTAGAGAGAACGTATAGCAACCATCTTAGCTTCCCCCTGAGTGCTTGGCAAATACCTAGAAATAGGTAATAAAGAGGATGTAACTGCCTGAGATACACTGTGCTGGGACAGTCTGACATGGATGACTACAACTAACCCTATACCCATTATTGCATCACTTGTGATGTCATCGTCTTTCACCCATTTCTACTAAAAAGAAAATAAGTTTGCAGAAATGCTCACACAAGCCATGAAATAACCTACTAACCATATCTGCAGGGAATGAAGAGCAATAGAGAGGGTGCAGCAGTGATAAAGCATACCATAATACCCAGCGGAGGTCTAGGTGAATTGAAATCTCTCTAAAGAGGGAAAAGGGACATTTAGCAACACCTGCTGGGTACTTAACAGCCACAAAATCAAAAGCAGCAAAGAATAGCTGATCTATCAATGCTCACATTATGGCTACAAGAAAAGGAACCAAAGGAGACAAAAGTCTAAAATCCTTATCAGTAGACACCTTTTTCAAAGCCTCTAAAATCTCCAAGACTCAAGAAGCTGCCCAGGCGGAGATCGGGGAAGACACGGATTCAGAAACTGAAGAGGAAATTGCAGATCTAACCCCCGCAACTAAAGCAGACTTGCAGGGCCTGGTATCCAAACAGGATATAGCTTCTAATTTTGAGAAACTGTGGGAGAAGATGGATAGCTTCCAAACTACAGTCACTAACAGTCTTACGGACATTAAAACAGAGATACTAGAGCTGGGCACCTGAGTAGACTCCTTAGAAACAGCTACAGAGGAAATGGGGGAGGAAATTACAACAGTCTCCCAAACTTTTGACTCACACAGCCAACACATACAAGATCTAGAAGAAAAAATTGAAGATCTGGAAAACCGGAGCAGACGCTCCAACATCAGGCTCAAAGGTATCCCTGAGTCAATCGGAGCAGAAGATCTACACAGCTATCTCCAGCAATTATTCCATGCTATACTGGGAGGGCCGATGGATTCTGAGTGCCCAATAGAAAGAGCACACAGAGCCCTTAAAGCAAAGCCCAAACCAGAGCAACCACCAAGAGACGTTATTGTTAAGCTCTTACGGTTCCCTGATAGAGAAAAGATTCTACTGGCTGCCAGAAACAACCCCACATTCAAGTTCCAGGGCAACATTATCCAGTTTTTCCAGGACCTTTGCATTAAAACACTACAGAAAAGATATGCACTGAAACCTCTCACTCTTCTCCTGAGGAAAAATAATATCCCCTACAGATGGGGCTTCCCCTTCGCGTTGCAAGTGATGCGAAATGGCAAAATGCTTACTATTAAAGCCACTGAGGAGATCCCAGAAATCTGCAAGTCCCTGGACTTGGAACCATCGGCCATTTTGGGGGAGGATTCGACATCTACCTCTTCTGCTGTATTGTCACTAAAGGCGAAACCCCAAAGACCAAAATGGAAAAAGGTGACTAACAAAAAGAAACCCAAAACATGAGACGTCCAAGCAATACGTGAGTGCCAGAGACGAGAATGTCTATTCTTTTTTTTCTTGCATTCTGGCGCCTCCCCTCAGACTTTGGGGTTGCAGAAAACGGCAGAGTGGCTGACTACAACTCAGACTCACAAGATGGGTCTGGGACTCTTCATCGGGTGCAGGTGATGCAAAGTTGAAATTCCATGTCGGACTTGCACAGTACAGGTTCTATGTGCTGGTTTCGATATATTTCCATTCAATTGTTTAATAGTTTTTTAATGTTGTGTTATTATATTTGTTTGTTTATACTATTAATATCTCAATGCATACCATGTTGTATAACTTTACTAAGCTCATCTTACGGAAATGCTCTACAAGGTTATAGGAAAAGGAAGAGACAATTAGAAAGACAGAGTAGGAAGAGGGAAATTAACAAGCTTCTATTTTCAGGCTACAAATTTAGATACCGGAGCTCGGAGGGAGATCTTCTGTCTGGGGTCCCTGATACCAAGGGAGGGATTGAGAGGAAATGTGGGTGCACAAATTGTGATGCTTATTCCTAAGATAGTTTTGATCTCGCATAATGCGAGAGGACTAAACACTGATGTTAAAAGGAGGACGGCCATGTCACATTATAGACGACTTAAAGCTAATGTTATTTTTCTTCAGGAAACTCATTTTCTGAAAGATACTATCCCCAAGTACTGGGCAAGAGACTACTCAAAGCAGTACCACTCTGCTTTAGATTCTAAAAAGAGAGGGGTCTCTATCCTTATACACTCCTCAATACCCTTTATTCATAGAGAGACTATATCTGATAAGGAAGGTAGTTACCTTTTAGTGTTTGGGTGTTTGGGGGGGTGTAGAAATTCTTTTATGCAATATATACGCCCCAAATGAACAACAAGATAAATTTTTTACTGTTATTTCAAATCTGCTAACTGACTGGTCTAGACTAAGAATAATACTGGCGGGGGATTTTAACATTGACCTACAATCACTGACTAAACAAACAATTACCCAACAGTCTAAGAAAAAACAGAGACAGAAGAGTATTGCTAAGAACATTCTAGACACCTTAGCTCAACACACACTACAGGACACATGGCAAACACGACATGGTGGGCAAGGAGACACTACATTTTATTCAGCACTACACAACAGCTATTCAAAAATAGACTACGTATTTACTAGCCAGATACTACAACCAGCAATACATTCATTAGATATTCACCCATGTGTCTGGTCAGATCACTCTCTGACAGCGCTTACTCTAGGAGACTTAGCGGACCCTAAGAGAACTAGGACATGGACATACGATGCGTCTAGCACCAAACACCAGCCCGTTAAGAGCAGGATTTTACATAGCCTACAAGAATATTGGAAAATTAATGTTGGGACTACAGAAAACACAGCTATACCCTGGGCGGCCCATAAGGCGGTGATTAGAGGGGTCCTAATTAAAGAAAAGGCATTACATAAAAAAAAGTACAACAACCTTATTAATCAACTGAACACAGAAATTGCCACATTAGAAAAGTTACACAAGTCAAACCACTCTGGAGCCACACTCACCAAGCTAGTTGAAAAAAAACAAACTCTACAATCTATGCTGAATGGGCACTCCATAAAAGCTGCACATAGACTAAAGACGAACTATTTTATCTTTGCCAACAAGCCTGACAAATATCTAGCAAAAAAACTTAGAGACAACTACCAATCCCTTTCTATTCCATGCATTCAGACACCGACAGGCCAGACCACGACTCACCCACAGGACATTGTTGACACGTTTGCCAAATTTTATCAGATATTATATGATGGCACGAAAGTGCAGCATAACTCAGAGACGAAGGAGGCTTTTAACTCCTTTATGGATAGGGCAGGCTTACCAGTGATAACTGAAGGAGACAGAACTAATCTTAATGCTGAGATCACAAGAGCTGAGGTGATAGCGGCTATAAAAGACCTTAGGCCTGGCAAAGCCCCGGGACCTGATGGATTCCCGGGGGAGTACTATAAGGCGTTTAAGGAAGTCCTGGTGCCACACTTGATAACATTTGCAAATCATATTATGGAAGGGAGACCGATACCAGAAGAACTCCTTAGAGCCAAAATTGTGGTAATACCAAAACAAGGGAAAAACCCTAATTTATGTAGTAGCTACAGGCCTATCTCCCTTATCAATCAAGATGTTAAGATCGTGACAAAAATCCTGGCCAACCGACTCAAACATATTCTACCAAGTATTATCCACCCTGACCAAGTGGGATTCATTAAGGATAGGGAAGCCCCGGACAATATCCGTAGAATGGTATCGATAATAGACTTATTGCGAGACAGAAAAGTGCCTTCTCTGGTCCTATCATTGGATGCGGAGAAGGCATTTGACAGGGTTGACTGGAAATACATGCTGAGTCTTCTGTTACACATGGGATTTGAAGGCAACTTCATGAAGGCGGTTCAGGGGTTATACTCAAGGCCTACAGCATTTGTTCGGGCGATAGGACACCAATCAGAAACCTTCCGTATACTCAATGGCACCAGACAAGGTTGCCCACTCTCACCTCTGATCTTTGCCATATGCATTGAACCACTGGCGGCGTATATACGCAATTGTCCTGATATATTCGGCCTAGAGATTGGAAGATTCCACCATAAAATTACCCTATTTGCGGACGATGTGCTGCTGACTATCTCCAAACCTCTGCATTCATTACCATATGTATATCAAGCAATTCAGCAGTTTTGTAAAATATCGGGATATAAAATAAATATAGATAAGTGTGAGGCGCTACCCCTTTCTATTCCTAAGCATACTATCAAACTGATAGAAACAAACTTTGATTTTAATTGGGCTTTAGATGGGTTGAAATATTTAGGCATAAAGTTGGTGTCACATTCCTCGAAGCTATATGAAGCAAACTATACCCCTTTACTTAAAGCGATAAGATCTGATTTGGGAAAATGGAAGAAAATGGGTTTTTCTTGGTATGGGAGACTATCCGCGATAAAAATGACGACTCTACCTAGAATACTATACTTATTTAGGGTGCTCCCGATCAGGATTAACATTACAGACATTGCTAACCTTCAGAGAGACATACATGGCTTCCTAAGAGACAATAAGCACCCGAGAATTCCTCACACTATCTTAAACAGACATAGACAACTGGGAGGGATAGGGGTCCCCAACCTACTTGATTACTATAGAGCAGCAAGACTGGCCCAGGATTCCCTCTTAAGTAGGAGACAGGAAGATGTGATATGGCCTCTCTTAGAAGCAGAGATGGTGGGACAGGAGACTCCAGATGGCATCCTTTGGTCCAAAAAACTGATTGATGGACATCCCATATACCAAAATAAAACCACATTACTCTCTAGACGACAGTGGCCACCCACACGGACCATGGAGGGAATTCTTCCCTCACACACAAAGATTCGGCCCTTGAAATTCATTATTAATGAAGAATTTAAATTTCACATTAAAAAATGGGAAAATAAGGGGTTATATAGGGTAGCCGACATGTACTCCCAGGGCAATTTGCTGACCTTCACACAGCTCCAACAGAAACTTGAACCTCTTCCATTACCATGGTTCTTATACCTCCAAGTAGTATCAGCCATACATACATATATAGATAAATCCCCAACACACACTAGACAATCTGAGCTTGAACACCTTTGCACAGCAACTGCTCGACCTAAGAGGGCAATATCTAGGCTATACATTTCAATCCAAGACTTTAAAAGTAACTCTAAGACAACATTAATGGTAAAATGGGAAGCAGATATAGATAAAGAGTTAGAAAGAGACAAATGGCAAGAAACATTGCACCAAACCTGTAAGGGCCTCATTAGTGCCGATCTAAGAGAAAATGCATTAAAAACATCTTTCAGATGGTACCTTACCCCAGCTAAGACAGCCCATATGGGAAAAGAGAGCTCTAAATTTTGTTACAGAGGGTGCAAAGAGGTAGGTTCATATATACACATGTGGTGGGGATGCCCCAAAGTATGTAGAGTATGGCAAGAATTATCTTCCCTACTGGGAAAAGTGTTGGGCGAACGGATTGATCTCACCCCGGCTCAGGCTTTATTGCATGAACGTATCCCTAGTTTGAACAAATACATTAATACGTTTATTAGAATATTGTGCACCACGACCAGAATAGTGATCGCTAAATACTGGAAGACGGAGGTACCGTCGTGGTCAGAAGTGATAGCTAGAATTAAGTTGGTATACTCAATGTATGAATCTGCTGCACAGATCCAAGATACGGAAGCCAAATTCCAGAAAGTCTGGTTTTATTGGATGCTGGAGGGGGATAATAATCTGACTTCTAGGGCAGCTGAGGGGGAGATGAAATGGAGAGGGGAGAGAGATAGGGTGTGATGGAAGAGAAGAGGAGATGAGGAATGGAATTAGTTACTACCTTTGGGAGCAAGATAAGATGAGAAACCAACTCCTTGAAATGTTAAAAACACAAAATACAACGCATAAATATTAAGGTATAAGTTTGATACATGCATTGATTTATGTTTTTCATGTTTACATAGTTTTAGTTTTAAGTTATTGTTAATGAGGCGGGGAATCTTTGAAGATCATGCCTCCTACATATTACATGTTCCCCAAATAGATAATACATGATGGGCATTGTTTAGAAAATGTTTGAGGGACCATGTGTTTATATCTAAATAACACACTCCTGCTTGAAAATGTAATGCAAAACGTACAAAGTGAAAGGGACTAATTTCACTGGAACAAACCTCAAACAAAAAAGAGACTTGTTGGAATCAGAAATTCTATTGAAGGACAATCCTCTTTGAAATGTGATTTTGTTCCCTAAGATCTGATGTTTTCTAATGATTGAAAGTCTGTATTTTCTCTTTTGCTTTTTTGATGTCTTTGTTGGAGGAGTGTGATTAATAAAAATATATTTCAATTTAAAAAAAAAAAAAAGATTATTTAGTTATGTGTAATGAAACAATTTTGCAATATACTTTCATTATTTAGTGTCCCAGCTCTTCATGTAATTTATCAAAGAAAATTTAGAATTTTCCCACCTGATTGGCTCCTTCAAATGAGACACATCATTGGTCTGACATAATCCGCTCAGCGGATCATGTCCAACAGACATCGATGAATGCTGACAGCGTATTTATCATTGCACAAGCAGTTTACCAGAACTGCTTGTGCAATGCCGCCCCCTGCAGATTTGCGGGTGTCAATCAGCCTGATCGTATAGGATTGGGCGGATTGATGTCCGCAGCCTCAGAGCAGGTGAACAAGTTATAGGGGTCTATTTAACAAGGGCCGAATGACCGCTGCTCCTAAACTCATACACCGCCTCTGAGGCAATGTATAGCAATCCGCCCGATCATGTATGATCCGGCTGATTGACACCCTCTGCTAGCGCGCAAATCTACAAGGAGCGATATTGCTGTCGGCATTTATCGATGTGCAACGGACATGGTTCGCTATAGCGGATCATGTCTGTCTGCACATATATAAATAGACCCTATGGTGTTTACCTTCCCTTTAAAAATGAAACCATAGATGTTTATTGTAGGGGAACATTATATATTAAAATACAGCTTGTTTAACTCATGTTTAAATATATTAACTGCTTTGTCTATTAAATGTAACATTTTTTTTATCTTGGTAATAAATTAAACATTACGGTAGTATCAGGCATTTGTTTGTAGATTATAATGCATTATGTTAAATTAATTTTAATAAGATAATATATTTCTGAATTAAAACCCTATTTATCTAAATCCCTAAGCTCAGTGTGAGGCTGTGTTTATAGTTAACCAGCACAAATTTTTATTATATATATTTTTCTGTGTGCTATTCTGGAGTCCTGGCAACTATCCATGCACATCCCTTGTCAGAAGGATATTTTATTATGTTTGGAACTTCCATCTTATTATTAATTATTTTAAATCTTGTTGTACTTTAAAAATATAAATTCAACTGTTGGTAAGAGGAGCCTGCTATCCAGAACATTACGTTATCATAGGGCCGATGTGGCCTTCCTCCAGGAAACACACATCCTGGCTGATTCTCCCCCTATGTACATTTCCAGAGATTTTCCCGTTATGGAGGTTGCTTCCTACTCCAAAAAAGCTAGAGGTGTAGCCATCTTAGTTCACAAAAGAGTGGCGTTCGAGCTCCTTCACGTGATTAGTGACCCACAAGCGAGATACCTTATCCTTGTGTGTAATTTAGACCATGTCACCTACACACTAGTTTCTATTTATCTGCCAAACACCCTACAGCCTAGATGTCTAAGGAAAATTCTGCATAAAGTAGAACAGTTTAAACAGGGAAAGGTGATCTTGGCGGGAGATATGAACATGGTGTGGGACAGCGGGCTTGATAGGAAAACGAGTCCATCCAGGAAGAGTTCCACTGGCCTTGACCCAACAAGTCGTAGATTCAGAGAGCTTATGACCCAGTTTAACTTTTTTGACATTTGGAGATCCCTACACCCCTTAGATATGGATTACACCCACTTTTCCCATCCCCATTCCACATTCTCTAGACTGGATTAGTTTTTCTGCCACCCCGACTTCCTGGATTTTATACGCTCCACAAGCATTTGCACCTGCCAATGGTCTGACCACGACCTAGTCATAATGGACCTAGACTCTAGACACACTACCAGATCTAGACCCATCTGGAGGTTACCCCATCACCTTCTGTCAGACATTCCCTTTAGGGAGGAGATCAGAAAGGAAATCAATTTCACCCTCCACATCAATGACACCCCCGAAATTCGTGACAACATGATATGGGGGGCATTTAAGGCCACTACTCTAGGTCTTTTCATACGCAAGCAGGCTTACCTGAGGAAAAAAGCTGGCCTCTCCCTGTCCCAAGCTCACTGTAAGTTACGGCTCTTGAACTCCAAAGACGCACCTCAGATACCACAGATATTAAGCTAGCAGTTAAGGACCTTAGACGACATATATGTCACTTAGAATTTAACAAGACCCAAACTAACCTTCTTAGACTAAAGCAATTTATGTACTCAAGAGGTAACAAAGCGGACTCCCTACTCGCTAACAAACTTAGGCACTGCACAGGCGCATCCCGCATCCATGAGATTAAGCAGGGCACACAATCTGTCAGACTCCCGTCCCTGATCGGCCAGCAGTTCAATAAGTATTATTCTGAACTTTATAACATTCAATATGAGGCGGCGTTTCGGACGGCTCCTTCGGAAACTATAGGCCCATTTCTGTGCTCCTTGAAACTTCCTACTTTAGACGAGGCCCATATCGAAATTATTGATGTCCCCATCACATGGTGTGCGGGCTTTGTACTCAGCTCCCACGGCCTCGGTTTAGCTCCGCTCCCTTCTCCATCTCAAACGGCACTCGACAGGGCTTTCCCCTATCCTCTTTGCGCTCGCTATTAAACCCTTAGCTGCTGCCATTAGAGCAGACAGGGAAATCGCAGGAGTTACGCTCCATGGTACGGTTCACAAGGTGGCTCTGTTTGCCGATGACACCACAATGTTCTCCTCCAAACCCCTGAAGGAGGTCCCTAGGCTTCTGTCCTTGCTAGAGACATTTAGCGCCCTCTAATTTTACAAATTAAATCGCAATAAATCAGAATTATACACATATGACTTCCCTGCAGACATTACTAAAAGCTTACACGATAAATACAAATTTGTACCCAATAATACCTATATCTCCCACTTAGGAGTCAAATTGTATAATTCACTCTCCCAAATAATAGACGATAACTATAAACCTCTTTTGGCCGAACTTCGTACTCTAAACGAGAAGTGGAACTACAAAAGCATCTCATGGTTGGGACGTATAGCCGCCCTAAAGATGAGCTACCTCCCCAAGTTAACGTACGTGCTGAGATGTTTGCCCATCAGGGTACCTAGAACCCTCCTTATCCAGTTTCAGAGTGCATGCACTAAGTACATTTGGCAGGGAACCCCCCGCTGAGTCGCCCATAAACTTGCAGTACCCCAGAATACATGGGGGAGTGGCCTCCCCATCCATTTCCAGATATGCTGAGGCAGCCATGCTCACGCAGATTTCCCAGTGGGGGGTAAAAGACTCCGATAGTAAATGGAGGACGATTGAACAGGCTTCCTTGCCATATGACTTAACTCTGAGGGACCTGATATGGACGCCTCCACACTGTAGGAGAAATCTCGCAGTAGTAAACCTGATCATTTGTGAATCCTTTGGTCCGCATCCCCTTGAGATGCATTTTAGTTTTAACCAACTTGAAAGTTCCTTACCTACTCCACTATACATGAAATTCGAATATACCAGGGTTATTAGCTTTTTGCCCAGTTGGGTTTTCAAGCCTTCATTTTCCCGCCAACTAACCATATGGGAAGCCAAGTGGCAGCAGGGGCTTCGGTTAAGTAAACCTTTATCCCTACATTACTTTATTATGGAAGGTGCGACAAAGCCCTTCACATTCATAAATGGGAACAGAAGTTAGACTTTGCAGCACCCACCAAGGAATGGCACCGTACGCTTCTCCTTAAGAAAAAAGCACTTCACTGTGTCACCATCTACGAAACCTACATTAAACTACTCACACACTGGTGCTATGTTCCAGCACGGCTTGCCACAATCTTCCCTAAGACCTCTCCGATCTTTTGGAGAGATTGCTAACGCATGGGTGACATGACTCACATGTGGTGGAGCTGTCCCAAACTTAAGCCTATCTGGAGTAGGTGCTTCACCACACTTGCGCTTATGGGTATTTCCCTCCCTAGAACCCCAGAGATGGCCTTATTTCATTTAGGCACTTGCAAACTGCCCAGACATTATGGCACACTCTTTATATACCTTTTCTTCTGTTATGTGTGATCAGTCCACGGGTCATCATTACTTCTGGGATATAACTCCTCCCCAACAGGAAATGCAAGAGGATTCACCCAGCAGAGCTGCATATAGCTCCTCCCCTCTACGTCACTCCCAGTCATTCTCTTGCACCCAACGACTAGATAGGATGTGTAAGAGGACTATGGTGATTATACTTAGTTTTTATAACTTCAATCAAAAGTTTGTTATTTTACAATAGCACCGGAGCGTGTTATTGCCTCTCTGGCAGAGTTTGAAGAAGAATCTACCAGAGTTTTTACTATGATTTTAACCGGAGTAGTTAAGATCATATTGCTGTTTCTCGGCCATCTGAGGGAGGTAAAAGCTTCAGATCAGGGGACAGCGGGCAGATGAATCTGCATTGAGGTATGTAGCAGTTTTTATTTTCTGAATGGAATTGATGAGAAAATCCTGCCATACCGTTATAATGACATGTATGTATACTCTACACTTCAGTATTCTGGGGATGGTATTTCACCGGAATTACTCTGTAAAAGTACATTAAACCTTTTAATAGGTATTTATTATGTTAAACGTTTTTGCTGGAATGTAGAATCGTTTGCATTTTCTGAGGTACTGAGTGAATAAATATTTGGGCATTATTTTTCCACTTGGCAGTTGCTTGTTTTAATTGTGACAGTTTCGTTTCTCTCTCACTGCTGTGTGTGAGGGGGAGGGGCCGTTTTTGGCGCTCTTTGCTACGCATCAAAAATTTCCAGTCAGTTACTCTTGTATTTCCTGCATGATCCGGTTCATCTCATAACAGAACTCAGGGGTCTTCAAACTTCTTTGGAGGGAGGTAGATTCTCTCAGCAGAGCTGTGAGACTTATATATTGACTGTGATTAAAAAACGTTGCTCTGTAATTTTTATGTTTCAAATTTAATTATTGTTACTTTACTAATGGGAACAAACCTTTGCTAAAAGTTGTGTTGTTTTTAAGGATTGATGCTATAACTGTCTTTCAGTTCATTATTTCAACTGTCATTTAATCGTTTAGTGCTTCTTTGGGGCACAGTACGTTTTTGTTAAATAAGATTGTAACCAAGTTGCAAGTTTATTGCTAGTGTGTTAAACATGTCTGATTCAGAGGAAGATATCTGTGTCATTTGTTCCAATGCCAAGGTGGAGCCCAATAGAAATTTATGTACTAACTGTATTGATGCTACTTTAAATAAAAGCCAATCTGTACAAATTGAACAAATTTCACCAAACAGCGAGGGGAGAGTTATGCCGACTAACTCGCCTCACGTGTCAGTACCTGCATCTCCCGCCCGGGAGGTGCGTGATTTTATGGCGCCTAGTACATCTGGGCGGCCATTACAGATAACATTACAAGATATGGCTACTGTTATGACTGAAGTTTTGGCTAAATTACCAGAACTAAGAGGCAAGCGTGATCACTCTGGGGTGAGAACAGAGTGCGCTGATAATACTAGGGCCATGTCTGATACTGCGTCACAGCTTGCAGAGCATGAGGACGGAGAGCTTCATTCTGTGGGTGATGGTTCTGATCCAAACAGATTGGATTCAGATATTTCAAATTTTAAATTTAAATTGGAGAACCTCCGTGTATTACTAGGGGAGGTTTTAGCGGCTCTTAATGATTGTAACACTGTTGCAATACCAGAGAAATTGTGTAGGTTGGATAAATACTTTGCGGTACCGGCGAGTACTGACGTTTTTCCTATACCTAAGAGACTAACTGAAATTGTTACTAAGGAGTGGGATAGACCCGGTGTGCCGTTCTCACCCCCTCCAATATTTAGAAAGATGTTTCCAATAGACGCCACCACACGGGACTTATGGCAAACGGTCCCTAAGGTGGAGGGAGCAGTTTCTACTTTAGCTAAGCGTACCACTATCCCGGTGGAGGATAGCTGTGCTTTTTCAGATCCAATGGATAAAAAATTAGAGGGTTACCTTAAGAAAATGTTTGTTCAACAAGGTTTTATATTGCAACCCCTTGCATGCATCGCGCCGATTACGGCTGCGGCAGCGTTTTGGATTGAGTCTCTGGAAGAGAACCTTAGTTCAGCTACGCTGGACGACATTACGGACAGGCTTAGAGTCCTTAAACTAGCTAATTCATTCATTTCGGAGGCCGTAGTACATTTAACCAAACTTACGGCTAAGAACTCAGGATTCGCCATTCAGGCACGTAGGGCGCTGTGGCTAAAATCCTGGTCAGCTGATGTAACTTCTAAGTCCAAATTACTTAATATACCTTTCAAGGGGCAAACTTTATTTGGGCCTGGTTTGAAAGAAATTATCGCTGACATTACAGGAGGTAAGGGCCACGCCCTGCCTCAAGACAAAGCCAAAGCTAAGGCTAGACAGTCTAATTTTCGTCCCTTTCGGAATTTCAAAGCAGGAGCAGCATCAACTTCCACTGCACCAAAACAGGAAGGAGCTGTTGCTCGTTACAGACAAGGCTGGAAACCTAACCAGTCCTGGAACAAGGGCAAGCAGGCCAGGAAACCTGCTGCTGCCCCAAAGACAGCATGAACCGAGGGCCCCCGATCCGGGACCGGATCTAGTGGGGGGCAGACTCTCTCTCTTCGCCCAGGCTTGGGCAAGAGATGTTCAGGATCCCTGGGCGCTAGAGATCATATCTCAGGGATACCTTCTAGACTTCAAATTCTCTCCCCCAAGAGGGAGATTTCATCTGTCAAGGTTGTCAACAAACCAGATAAAGAAAGAAGCGTTTCTACGCTGTGTACAAGATCTGTTATTAATGGGAGTGATCCATCCGGTTCCGCGGTCGGAACAAGGACAAGGGTTTTACTCAAACCTGTTTGTGGTTCCCAAAAAAGAGGGAACTTTCAGGCCAATCTTGGATTTAAAGATCCTAAACAAATTCCTAAGAGTTCCATCGTTCAAAATGGAAACTATTCGGACAATCTTACCCATGATCCAAAAGGGTCAGTACATGACCACAGTGGATTTAAAGGATGCTTACCTTCACATACCGATTCACAAAGATCATTACCGGTATCTAAGGTTTGCCTTCTTAGACAGGCATTACCAGTTTGTAGCTCTTCCATTCGGATTGGCTACGGCTCCAAGAATCTTCACAAAGGTTCTGGGTGCCCTTCTGGCGGTACTAAGACCGCGAGGAATTTCGGTAGCTCCGTACCTAGACGACATTCTGATACAAGCTTCAAGCTTTCAAACTGCCAAGTCTCATACAGAGTTAGTTCTGGCATTTCTAAGGTCGCATGGATGGAAAGTGAACGGAAAGAAGAGTTCTCTTTTTCCTCTCACAAGAGTTCCATTCTTGGGGACTCTTATAGATTCTGTAGAAATGAAGATTTATCTGACAGAAGACAGATTAACAAAGCTTCTAAATGCATGCCGTGTCCTTCATTCCATTCAACTCCCGTCAGTAGCTCAATGCATGGAGGTGATCGGCTTAATGGTAGCAGCAATGGACATAGTACCCTTTGCACGTCTACATCTCAGACCGCTGCAATTGTGCATGCTGAGTCAGTGGAATGGGGATTACTCAGACTTGTCCCCTACTCTGAATCTGGATCAAGAGACCAGAAACTCTCTTCTATGGTGGCTTTCTCGGCCACATCTGTCCAGGGGGATGCCATTCAGCAGGCCGGACTGGACAATTGTAACAACAGACGCCAGCCTACTAGGTTGGGGCGCTGTCTGGAATTCTCTGAAGGCTCAGGGACAATGGAATCAGGAGGAAAGTCTCCTGCCAATAAACATTCTGGAATTAAGAGCAGTTCTCCATGCCCTTCTGGCTTGGCCCCAGTTAAAAACTCGGGGGTTCATCAGGTTTCAGTCGGACAACATCACGACTGTAGCTTACATCAACCATCAAGGAGGGACAAGAAGCTCCCTAGCAATGATGGAAGTATCAAAGATAATTCGCTGGGCAGAGTCTCACTCTTGCCACCTGTCAGCAATCCACATCCCGGGAGTGGAGAACTGGGAGGCGGATTTCTTGAGTCGCCAGACTTTTCATCCGGGGGAGTGGGAACTTCATCCGGAGGTCTTTGCCCAAATACTTCGACGTTGGGGCAAACCAGAGATAGATCTCATGGCGTCTCGCCAGAACGCCAAACTTCCTCGCTACGGGTCCAGATCCAGGGATCCGGGAGCGGTTCTGATAGATGCTTTGACAGCACCTTGGAACTTCGGGATGGCTTATGTGTTTCCACCCTTCCCGCTGCTTCCTCGATTGATTGCCAAAATCAAACAGGAGAGAGCATCAGTGATTCTAATAGCGCCTGCATGGCCACGCAGGACTTGGTATGCAGATCTAGTGGACATGTCATCCTGTCCGCCTTGGTCTCTACCTCTAAGACAGGACCTTCTGATACAGGGTCCATTCAAACATCAAAATCTAACTTCTCTGAAGCTGACTGCTTGGAAATTGAACGCTTGATTTTATCAAAACGTGGTTTTTCTGAGTCGGTTATTGATACCCTGATACAGGCTAGGAAGCCTGTTACCAGAAGGATTTACCATAAGATATGGCGTAAATACCTATACTGGTGCGAATCCAAAGGTTACTCCTGGAGTAAGGTTAGGATTCCTAGGATATTGTCCTTTCTACAAGAAGGTTTAGAAAAGGGTTTATCGGCTAGCTCATTAAAGGGACAGATCTCAGCTCTGTCCATCTTGTTACACAGGCGTCTGTCAGAAAATCCAGACGTCCAGGCCTTTTGTCAGGCTTTAGCTAGGATCAAGCCTGTGTTTAAAACTGTTGCTCCGCCATGGAGTTTAAACTTAGTTCTTAACGTTTTACAGGGTGTTCCGTTTGAACCCCTTCATTCCATTGATATAAAATTATTATCTTGGAAAGTTCTGTTTTTAATGGCTATTTCCTCGGCTCGAAGAGTCTCTGAGTTATCAGCCTTACATTGTGATTCTCCTTATCTGATTTTTCACTCAGACAAGGTAGTTCTGCGTACTAAACCTGGGTTCTTACCTAAGGTAGTCACTAACAGGAATATCAATCAAGAGATTGTTGTTCCATCCTTGTGTCCAAATCCTTCTTCAAAGAAGGAACGTCTTCTACACAATCTGGATGTAGTTCGTGCCCTCAAGTTCTACTTGCAGGCAACTAAGGATTTTCGACAAACGTCTTCCCTGTTTGTCGTGTACTCTGGTCAGAGGAGAGGTCATAAGGCTTCGGCTACCTCTCTCTCCTTCTGGCTTCGTAGCATAATTCGTTTAGCCTATGAGACTGCTGGACAGCAGCCTCCTGAAAGAATTACAGCTCATTCTACTAGAGCTGTGGCTTCCACTTGGGCCTTTAAGAATGAGGCCTCTGTTGAACAGATTTGCAAGGCTGCAACTTGGTCTTCGCTTCATACTTTTTCCAAATTTTACAAATTTGACACTTTTGCTTCTTCGGAGGCTATTTTTGGGAGAAAGGTTCTTCAGGCAGTGGTTCCTTCTGTATAATGAGCCTGCCTATCCCTCCCGTCATCCGTGTACTTTTGCTTTGGTATTGGTATCCCAGAAGTAATGATGACCCGTGGACTGATCACACATAACAGAAGAAAACATAATTTATGCTTACCTGATAAATTCCTTTCTTCTGTTGTGTGATCAGTCCACGGCCCGCCCTGTTTTAAGGCAGGTAAATATCTTTTAAATTATACTCCAGTCACCACTTCACCCTTGGTTTCTCCTTTCTCGTTGATTCTTGGTCGAATGACTGGGAGTGACGTAGAGGGGAGGAGCTATATGCAGCTCTGCTGGGTGAATCCTCTTGCATTTCCTGTTGGGGAGGAGTTATATCCCAGAAGTAATGATGACCCGTGGACTGATCACACAACAGAAGAAAGGAATTTATCAGGTAAGCATAAATTATGTTTTTTCAGCTGTCAAACTTAATATAGCCAGATCATGGAAATAAGCGCATCCCCCAGCGTAGTCAGATATTGTCCCACCCTGCCTATAGAATGCGCCCCTTGTACCAAATCAGTTCTGCCCGGCCCGAAAACCCCACCTTAGGCCCTGTCTCCCTTCTTATCTCAGTTCCCTATTCCCCCCCTATGATCCCTCCCCTATTTCCTTATCTCCCACATCCCCTTCATTTCCCAATAAGTACAGTCCCAATCGCCCCTATTAGGGGACTGAAAGTGAGATGGGATCTCTTTTTGCATATCATTTTTTCTGTCGGTACTATATTTGTTATAGAAACATAGAATTTGACGGTAGATAAGAACCAAAAAGGCCCATCAAGTCTACCCATATTACATGTTACTTTTTTCCTTAGGATAGCCTTATGCATGTCCCAGGCATTTTTAAATTCCTTTGCAGTCTTTGTGTTTACCACCTCAAATGAAAGTTTATTCCATGAGTCCACCACCCTTTCTGTAAAAAAATGCTTCCTTAAATTTCTCCTGAATCTACTACCCTCTAACTTAAGATTGTGACCCCTTGTTTTGGCATTTATTTTTTTGTGAAATTGTATTTATATGAGAACCTGAAAATGTAGTACGCCTTAGTCGTACAGCTGTTGTACTTATTTATTTTTTGGAAAACCAAATAAAATATTCTCCCCCCAAAAAAAAAATATATATATATATATAAATTCATACGTCAGTCAGCATGATATAGTCCTTATTCAACTTTGCTTGATCTTTCAGAGATATGTATTATAGCTGTCTGGTAGGACAGCTGTAGTATAAAGGGATATCAAACATCAAATGTTTCCTTCATGATTCAGATAGAGCATGTGATTATTATTATCAGGTATTTGTAGGGCGCCAAAAGATTCTGCAGCGCTATAAACCTAGGCGGTATACAAGATAACATTTACAGGAATCAAATGGGTAGAGGGCACTGCCAAGAGTTGCACTGTTGTAGTCGGCTCTTATGAAGTTGAACTAACAACAGCTGGGCTCATAGGCTTACATGCTAAGGGGTTCAAGGGGATAGCAGTGGAGATAGGAAGGTTAGTATAGGTTGTATGCATCCCTGAATAGTAGAGTCTTTAGGGAGCGCTTGAAGCTTTTAAAACTAGGGGAGAGTCTTGTGATTATAACTTTCCAATTTGCTTTTATTTCTTTGTTTCTCTTGGTATATCTTTTGTTGAAAAGCAGGAACATAAGCTTAGAAGCTGCCCATTTCTGGAGCTCTATATGGCAGCTGTTTTGCAAGAATTTTATCCACTTGCAAGAGCACTAGATTTTACCTCTGTGATTACCTTGTATCTAAGCCTCTGCAGACTGCCCCCTTATTGCAGTTCTTTTGATAGACTTGCACTTTAAACCAGTACCGACTTATAAATAACTCCACAGGAGTGAGTACAATGTTATCTATATGTCACACATGACCGAGCAGTGTCTAGCTGTTAAAACTGTCAAAATGCACAATGAGATAAGAGGTGGCCTTCAAGGGCTTAGAAATTAGCATATTAGCCTACCTAGGTTTAGCTTATAAGAATGAATATCAACAGAGCAAAGCAAATTTGATAATTAAAGAAAATTGCAAAGTTGTTTAAAATGGCATGTCCCTATCTGAATCATGATTGTCCCTTTAACAAATATGTGTGTGGGGAAAATAGAAGTGAGAATGGGAAGAGGATTTTATTTGTGCGAGTATGAGGAGGTAGTCACATGTGATGTCATTGATGATGTCATGCAAAGCTCCCAAGGTTAGAGTGGGGGGACAGTTTTAAAAGTTTGATCGAAAACCTAATCTCTGGCTTTTTTTGCAAATTGATATAAACATACACTGTTTATGCATCATAAATAACGTACTCACTGGATTTGTGAATAAAGAAAATTTCATTTTTTTTTTATGTGATGTTTTGAGGCTCAATACCACCTCCTCTTTTACTTTATTGATGATACTGATAAAAAAAATTGCCAGAAAATCAAAAAAGAAAATTGATGGGATGCAAATGAGGTTTGTTCAGATTGATAACGTTTGGTGTTTAGAAGTATTTAACACTAAATACTCAATAGATGCCTATTGTTTTGTCCATGAAAACATCAGAAGATCTCATTGTTTATGTATTTTTATTTTTCAGTGCTTTGCCGTGCGCTCATTGGGATGGGTAGAAATGGCAGAAGAGGACCTTGCACCGGGGAAAAGCAGTGTTGCAGTAAATAATTGTATCAGACAGCTATCTTACAGCAAGAATGATATCAGAGACACCGTTGGCATTTGGGGAGAGGTACGTATGTGTCTACTCTGGTTTTGCTGACTCCTATGTAGTCTCATGATGTTTTTATTAAAATATAAAATAGTGATACAATAAAAAATTATAATGTGAAATACTCATTTATATCTATCCTCCCTATTGCTCTATCTGTGAGGACAAAACCAATATATTTCTTTTGTGATTTAGACAGAGCATTGAATTTTACTTCTATTATCAAATCTGATTTGTTCCCAAAGGAAGGGTTGACACATGAGAGGGACTTGTCTACTAGAAAATACACTTTATTAGGGGTCTCTAGACATACCAGATATTTTGTATTGATCATATAATGTCACATTCCCAAGCACATCCACGTCTTTTTTTTTCCCCACTTTATTTTTAAACATCTTCTTTGTATTATTGCTCCACCCCATTTTAAAGAAGAGACCATTTTCTTTCAAAATAGGCATCTTGGAGGTATGTAGCTGCTAAGGTAGCTGAAATCAATGTGTTTAAAGAATCTCCCCTCATCCAGCTCCCTTGCAGCTAGACTAAGCTTCCTGGTTCCTTTTGTGACGCCTGGGAATGACGCCCACTAGGCCATCAACAATCTCCTGCCTGTAGTGTGAGGGATTTCTAGACAAATTTATTTTTTCTCCCATTTTCCAGCCCCCTGTATTAAGTGACAGATATCAGCCAATCACAGACTAGTAAACGTATACCCTGGGAGCTTGTGCACATGCTCAGTGGGGGCCTGTTCCCTAGAAAGTGTGAATATAAAAAGACTGTGTGCAAAATTTAACAATGGAAGTAAATTGTAAAGTGCCTTAAAACTGTATACTCTTTCTGAATCATAAAAGTTGATTTTGACTTGAATGTCTCTTTAACAGCAGACTATAAGCAAGGAAGATAACTAAATAGGGTTTTTGACAGTAATTGGAAGAGGCTGGAGATAGCCATTTCTGGAATGATAGTAGTTTGCAATTTTGCTCTTTTTTGGTTGCAACAGTGAGCATCTTAAAGCGTATATCATACATGGTAAAAGTTATGTTACAATATTCACATACTGTGCTTTAGTGAACATTTTGGGAAAGTGATTATGGATTTCCAGTTACTACAAATATTGAAGTAAGTAGTTTCTTAAGTTAAGTTTAGCACGACAGTAAAATATGTTTACAAAATATGGGAGGAAGCTCTTTAGAGGTGGCTAACTGCATGCCGAAAATGCTTTACAACAATGTAAGCTCTAGCTGATGATATAATTACTCCTGTACTATGTATTTTATTTATTAGTAACTATTTAACAGGGGACCATAGTAAAATTAGAGTCATCTATGTACAATTGCAACTTTGTGTGACATTAGCGGCGTATACTAAACAATCCCTGGAATATTACTGCTGTCTGCCTAATCGCTACTTCTAATACCTCCTAAACCGAAGTATATCACGATTGCACTGTAACATTAAACATCTTAATCGCCACATACCCACCGCAAGTTGCTGACTATTAATCTATAAACCGCCACATACCCACCACAAGTACTATCAATTAATCTCTGCACTGCCTTGAACCCACCGCAAGTTCTAACTATTAACCCCCTATGCTGCCATTAACCCAACGCAAGTTCTAACTATTAACCCCTATGCCGCCTTGAATTCACCACAAGTGCTAACTATTAACCCCCTATGCCGCCTTGAATTCACCCCAAGTGCTAACTATTAACCCCCTAAGTTGCCATGAACCCACCGCAAGTTCTATTGAATTAAGAATATTCGCAAAGGTTCTCAGACCTCATGTTGGTAGTGATTTCAGTAGCTCCTTACCTAGAAAACATTCTTGTACAGGCTACTTCTCTGCAGATATCACAGGAACATATGAACAAAGTACCTCAGTTCCTTCGTATTCATGGTTTGAAAATCAACCTCCTAGCTCTCTAATTCATCA
Organism: Bombina bombina; assembly: GCF_027579735.1. NCBI lineage: Eukaryota > Metazoa > Chordata > Amphibia > Anura > Bombinatoridae > Bombina > Bombina bombina. Next base: position 1,243,018,978 of record NC_069500.1, read on the forward strand.
AACTAGAATTTCCTTCCTGGTTTTATCATCTCTCACAGATCAGTGGAGACTCAAATTGAATAAGGCATGTGCTTTTCTCAAACATGGATGGAAGTAGTAGGTCTCATGGTATAGGCTTCAGATGCTGTACTCTTTGCCAGATTACATTTACGTCCAATCCCAACCAAGAATGTTGCAGCAGTGGAACAGAGATTATCACTGATCTTTCAAGACAAGGCAAACCCTATTTTTTTTTGGCAAACTCACCAATCTGTGGTTAAAGGGGCTTCCTTTCTCCATCCAACATAGGTAGTGGTCACCATGGACACCAGTCTCTCAGGTTGAGGTTCAGTCTGAGGTTCCCAAAGAGTGCAGGAAGTTTGGTCTTCTCAGGGCTCTCAAGAGTTGACCCTTATTAAGACAATATAACTGTGGTAGCTTACATCAGTCACCAAGGTGGTACTTAAAGCGCCTTAGAAATAAAAAACGTAGCCCACATTCTGACTTGGGCAGAACCCCATCATTGCATGATTTCAGCAAACCACATTCTGGTGTGGACAACTGGGAAGTGGACTTTCTCAGTTGTCAATACAATCACCACGGCGAATGGTCCCCGAATCAGGAGGTATTCAACCAGATTGGTAGTTGTTTGGTATTTCCTAACATAGATCTCATGGCCTCACACTAGAATAACAAGCTACTCCAGTATTTTTGCAGATCTTGAGATCCACAAGCGACTATAATAGATGCTCTAGTCATTACCTAGTCGTTCATTCTGTATTAATATATTACCTCCTTTTGCGTTACTATCCAGGATAAAACAGGAAAGGGCCTCTGTGATTCTGATTGTTCCAGCATGGTCTTGCAGGACTTGGTATGCACATCTAATACAAATGTCCTTGAGCTAGCCTTGGCATCTTCCTCTCAGGAAGGATCTTCTCTCTCAAGGTCAATTCTTTCATCAATACCTCAAATCCCTCAATTTGATGGCGTGGTGATTTAACGCTTAATCTTGTCTCAGAGAGGTTTCTCAGATCAAGTGATAGGCACCTTGATTCAGGCCAGAAGGCCTGTTACCAGGAGCATTAATCTAAAGTTCTGGAAATCTTTCCTTTGCTGGTGTGAGTCTAAACATTATCGTTGGAACACTTTTATAATTCCTCATATTCTACAATTTTTTAAAGATAGTCCGGATAAGGTTTTTTTCCGCCAGTTCCCTTAAAGACCACATTTCTCAAAGATTTCTAGACTCCATGACATTCAAGATTGACATTCAAGGATGAGACCACTTATCAAACCAGCTTCTCCTCTGTGGAACTGTAATTTGGTTTTAAGAGTTCAATATTCAACAGTTGTCTTCCAAAGCCATTTCCTCCGCCAGAAGAGTATCTGAACTTTCTGCTCTCTCCTGTGACCCCCTTTACCTGGTATTGATATTACATCATAAGACGGTTTTGGGAACTATTCTTTCCTTCCTAAAGTTGTATCTTTGGATAACATCATTTGGAAAATTTTTGTTCCATCTCTATGTCTAGCTTTAAAAAATGCTAATGATTGATTGCTACATAACTTGGATCTGGTCAGGGCCTTAAAAGTTTACCATTAGACCACAAAAAAGATTTTATGTCTTCTTTGCATATTTGGTATTGGCAAAATCTCCCCCATAACAAATTGCTTTCAGGAATAAAGTGGCCATTGTACAGATTTGAAAGGCAGCATACATTTACCAAATCGTTACAATTTTGACATGTTTGCCTCTTCTGAGGCTGCTTTTGGTAGGAAAATTCTGTGGGCCGATGTGACTGTTTAGTGCTTTTATCTGCCTTAACTGTTTTTCCTGTGATTTTGTAGACATCAGTTTGTGTATAGTATCACACATGTGATGGCTCATGGACTCTCACCATCTTATGAAAGAAATGAAAATGTATGCTTACCTGATAAATTAATTTATTTTATGATGGTGAGAGTCCATGAGACCCTTCCATTTTTCTATGCAGTTGGTAGAAGTACCAGTTTGCACTTCACTTACTCTTTCCTACTTTTCTAAATGTCTTCTTTCTCTTGGCCATATCAATGACTGAGGGATCATAGAAAAGTGGGAGGGATTAAAGCTCAGTTATTTTGGGTGTTTTGCATCCTCCTGTAGAACTGGCCTTTAATCCCACATGTGATGGCTTGTGGACTCTCACTAATACAAAATAAATTAATTTATTAGGTAGCGTATTTTTTTTATACATCAGAAATTATTAACTGTATTGCAGAAGCATACAACATAGATGTAAGAAAAAATATGCATTGTTTTGCAGACCAAGGAAACACCCCTTGAAATTCCTATTGAATGTTTTTTATCATACTTCCTTTGCTGTAACCAGTCAGGGACAGATTTAAATGAACCCCTCCACATATCAGTCAATGACTTTGAAGCATATCGAAGAGTCAATGATCTGTATTCCATTGAATGCACTCCCACCTCATGAGGAGTGTGGAAACGTTAGAGTTTTTATCGTTTTCAGTATTAAAGTAAAACCTGGCCAAAAATTAGCGCATTTTAAAGTTTTCAATTATGCAGAATTAAATATATTTATGAGTTTAATGTCCCTTTAATATCAGCATAGAAAGTTGTAGATTGACTCAATGTAAATTAAGCAAAATTATTGTTTTTCCTCTCCAGTTGACTTCAGTAGTGGCCAACAACAGCCTCAATAGCTCTAACTGGCCAGTGCAATCCAAAACCCCAACTGCTTTGTAAATTGATGCATAGTGGGATCTTTTTTTCAGCAGCCATCTTGGTGACCAAATTCATACCGAAAAATGTTTACACCAACAATGTGTAGGTAGGCGGAACTAGTCAAGAGTTAAGTTTCTCCTGCAAAAGATGTATAAAATGTTTAAAATATTCCTTCCCTTTTACTTTTGTGTATTTGCTGTCAGACTAGGTAGGTCCCGTGATTTATTTCTCCAGTCCAGCTGTTTTTAAAACTTTCTCCCTTACAAAGTTTTTTACTTTCTCAGCAAACATTTTTCAACGTTCTCTGCGCTGTTTGACATCATGATTTTGGGCTTTTCTATGGTTTGTCTATATTAGTAATATTATTTTTGCACTAAAGAAGTAATCAAACACAATGCTTATTTTCTAGACTAACACACTAGGGGATGTATACAGACATACTACCTCCCCTTAATCTTTTTTTGCTAAGAACATGTGTGCAGAAATGTGGTGCCTATTCTGTGATGTTTAGCAGTTTTTTTTTCTTTGTAAGTGATGATGTGTGGAAAAACAAAGGCATTTTTTAACTGATGCTGAACACATACAAAATTCTCTAATTTATTAAATTAAAAACACAAACACAAAGTTTATTGTATGGTTAACATTATACATAGTTGTTATTTGTTCCTCAAATAAGCTATTATATTCACTGATATTTTGACTGCCTGGCTTGGATACTTGGTGGCATATTCTAACCTAGTCTCCTATGAGATTCGTCATACCTTTGATCAATCTCAGTTTTCCTTTTTTCCTTTTGAAGACAAGTACACTTTCACTAGCAGTCCTACTCTAAAAGACAATCTATTTTTAGTTCCTTAAAGGGACAGTAAAGTCCAAATTAAACTTTTATGATTCAGATAGGGCATGTAATTTATAACAACTTTCCAATTTACTATCATCAAATTTGCTTTGTTCTGTTGGTATTCTTAATTGAAAGCTAAACCTAGTTAGGTTCATATGCTAATTTCTAAGCCCTTGAAGGCTGCCTCTTATCTGAACACATTTGACAGTTTTTCACAGCTAGAAAGTGAGTGTTAGTGTGTGCCATATAGATAACATTGTGCTCACACCGTGGAGTTATTTAAGAGTCAGCACTAATTGTTTGAAATGCAAGTCTGTCAAAAGAACTTAGATAAGGGGGCAGTCTACAGAGGCTTAGATACAAGGTAATTACAGAGGTAAAAAACATAATTTATGCTTACCTGATAAATTCCTTTCTTCTGTTGTGTGATCAGTCCACGGGTCATCATTACTTCTGGGATATAACTCCTCCCCAACAGGAAATGCAAGAGGATTCACCCAGCAGAGCTGCATATAGCTCCTCCCCTCTACGTCACTCCCAGTCATTCGACCAAGAATCAACGAGAAAGGAGAAACCAAGGGTGAAGTGGTGACTGGAGTATAATTTAAAAGATATTTACCTGCCTTAAAAAACAGGGCGGGCCGTGGACTGATCACACAACAGAAGAAAGGAATTTATCAGGTAAGCATAAATTATGTTTTCTTCTGTTATGTGTGATCAGTCCACGGGTCATCATTACTTCTGGGATACCAATACCAAAGCAAAAGTACACGGATGACGGGAGGGATAGGCAGGCTCATTATACAGAAGGAACCACTGCCTGAAGAACCTTTCTCCCAAAAATAGCCTCCGAAGAAGCAAAAGTGTCAAATTTGTAAAATTTGGAAAAAGTATGAAGCGAAGACCAAGTTGCAGCCTTGCAAATCTGTTCAACAGAGGCCTCGTTCTTAAAGGCCCAAGTGGAAGCCACAGCTCTAGTAGAATGAGCTGTAATTCTTTCAGGAGGCTGCTGTCCAGCAGTCTCATAGGCTAAACGAATTATGCTACGAAGCCAGAAGGAGAGAGAGGTAGCCGAAGCCTTATGACCTCTCCTCTGACCAGAGTACACGACAAACAGGGAAGACGTTTGTCGAAAATCCTTAGTTGCCTGCAAGTAGAACTTGAGGGCACGAACTACATCCAGATTGTGTAGAAGACGTTCCTTCTTTGAAGAAGGATTCGGGCACAGGGAAGGCACCACGATCTCTTGATTGATGTTCCTGTTAGTGACTACCTTAGGTAAGAACCCAGGTTTTGTACGCAGAACTACCTTATCTGAATGAAAAATCAAATAAGGAGAATCACAATGTAAAGCTGATAACTCAGAGACTCTCCGAGCCGAAGAAATAGCCATTAAAAATAACACTTTCCAAGATAACAACTTTATATCAATGGAATGAAGGGGTTCAAACGGAACTCCTTGGAGAACGTTAAGAACAAGGTTTAAACTCCATGGCGGAGCAACAGTTTTAAACACAGGCTTGATCCTAGCTAAAGCCTGACAAAAGGCCTGGACGTCTGGATTTTCTGACAGACGCCTGTGTAACAAGATGGACAGAGCTGAGATCTGTCCCTTTAATGAGCTAGCCGATAAACCCTTTTCTAAACCTTCTTGTAGAAAGGACAATATCCTAGGAATCCTAACCTTACTCCAGGAGTAACCTTTGGATTCGCACCAGTATAGGTATTTACGCCATATCTTATGGTAAATCCTTCTGGTAACAGGCTTCCTAGCCTGTATCAGGGTATCAATAACCGACTCAGAAAAACCACGTTTTGATAAAATCAAGCGTTCAATTTCCAAGCAGTCAGCTTCAGAGAAGTTAGATTTTGATGTTTGAATGGACCCTGTATCAGAAGGTCCTGTCTTAGAGGTAGAGACCAAGGCGGACAGGATGACATGTCCACTAGATCTGCATACCAAGTCCTGCGTGGCCATGCAGGCGCTATTAGAATCACTGATGCTCTCTCCTGTTTGATTTTGGCAATCAATCGAGGAAGCAGCGGGAAGGGTGGAAACACATAAGCCATCCCGAAGTTCCAAGGTGCTGTCAAAGCATCTATCAGAACCGCTCCCGGATCCCTGGATCTGGACCCGTAGCGAGGAAGTTTGGCGTTCTGGCGAGACGCCATGAGATCTATCTCTGGTTTGCCCCAACGTCGAAGTATTTGGGCAAAGACCTCCGGATGAAGTTCCCACTCCCCCGGATGAAAAGTCTGGCGACTCAAGAAATCCGCCTCCCAGTTCTCCACTCCCGGGATGTGGATTGCTGACAGGTGGCAAGAGTGAGACTCTGCCCAGCGAATTATCTTTGATACTTCCATCATTGCTAGGGAGCTTCTTGTCCCTCCTTGATGGTTGATGTAAGCTATAGTCGTGATGTTGTCCGACTGAAACCTGATGAACCCCCGAGTTTTTAACTGGGGCCAAGCCAGAAGGGCATTGAGAACTGCTCTCAATTCCAGAATGTTTATTGGCAGGAGACTTTCCTCCTGATTCCATTGTCCCTGAGCCTTCAGAGAATTCCAGACAGCGCCCCAACCTAGTAGGCTGGCGTCTGTTGTTACAATTGTCCAGTCCGGCCTGCTGAATGGCATCCCCCTGGACAGATGTGGCCGAGAAAGCCACCATAGAAGAGATTTTCTGGTCTCTTGATCCAGATTCAGAGTAGGGGACAAGTCTGAGTAATCCCCATTCCACTGACTCAGCATGCACAATTGCAGCGGTCTGAGATGTAGACGTGCAAAAGGTACTATGTCCATTGCTGCTACCATTAAGCCGATCACCTCCATGCATTGAGCTACTGACGGGAGTTGAATGGAATGAAGGACACGGCATGCATTTAGAAGCTTTGTTAATCTGTCTTCTGTCAGATAAATCTTCATTTCTACAGAATCTATAAGAGTCCCCAAGAATGGAACTCTTGTGAGAGGAAAGAGAGAACTCTTCTTTTCGTTCACTTTCCATCCATGCGACCTTAGAAATGCCAGAACTAATTCTGTATGAGACTTGGCAGTTTGAAAGCTTGAGGCTTGTATCAGAATGTCGTCTAGGTACGGAGCTACCGAAATTCCTCGCGGTCTTAGTACCGCCAGAAGGGCACCCAGAACCTTTGTGAAGATTCTTGGAGCCGTAGCCAATCCGAATGGAAGAGCTACAAACTGGTAATGCCTGTCTAAGAAGGCAAACCTTAGATACCGGTAATGATCTTTGTGAATTGGTATGTGAAGGTAAGCATCCTTTAAATCCACTGTGGTCATGTACTGACCCTTTTGGATCATGGGTAAGATTGTCCGAATAGTTTCCATTTTGAACGATGGAACTCTTAGGAATTTGTTTAGGATCTTTAAATCCAAGATTGGCCTGAAAGTTCCCTCTTTTTTGGGAACCACAAACAGGTTTGAGTAAAACCCTTGTCCTTGTTCCGACCGCGGAACCGGATGGATCACTCCCATTAATAACAGATCTTGTACACAGCGTAGAAACGCTTCTTTCTTTATCTGGTTTGTTGACAACCTTGACAGATGAAATCTCCCTCTTGGGGGAGAGAATTTGAAGTCTAGAAGGTATCCCTGAGATATGATCTCTAGCGCCCAGGGATCCTGAACATCTCTTGCCCAAGCCTGGGCGAAGAGAGAGAGTCTGCCCCCCACTAGATCCGGTCCCGGATCGGGGGCCCTCGGTTCATGCTGTCTTTGGGGCAGCAGCAGGTTTCCTGGCCTGCTTGCCCTTGTTCCAGGACTGGTTAGGTTTCCAGCCTTGTCTGTAACGAGCAACAGCTCCTTCCTGTTTTGGTGCAGTGGAAGTTGGTGCTGCTCCTGCTTTGAAATTCCGAAAGGGACGAAAATTAGACTGTCTAGCCTTAGCTTTGGCTTTGTCTTGAGGCAGGGCGTGGCCCTTACCTCCTGTAATGTCAGCGATAATCTCTTTCAAACCGGGCCCAAATAAAGTTTGCCCCTTGAAAGGTATATTAAGTAATTTGGACTTAGAAGTTACATCAGCTGACCAGGATTTTAGCCACAGCGCCCTACGTGCCTGAATGGCGAATCCTGAGTTCTTAGCCGTAAGTTTGGTTAAATGTACTACGGCCTCCGAAATGAATGAATTAGCTAGTTTAAGGACTCTAAGCCTGTCCGTAATGTCGTCCAGCGTAGCTGAACTAAGGTTCTCTTCCAGAGACTCAATCCAAAATGCTGCCGCAGCCGTAATCGGCGCGATGCATGCAAGGGGTTGCAATATAAAACCTTGTTGAACAAACATTTTCTTAAGGTAACCCTCTAATTTTTTATCCATTGGATCTGAAAAAGCACAGCTATCCTCCACCGGGATAGTGGTACGCTTAGCTAAAGTAGAAACTGCTCCCTCCACCTTAGGGACCGTTTGCCATAAGTCCCGTGTGGTGGCGTCTATTGGAAACATCTTTCTAAATATTGGAGGGGGTGAGAACGGCACACCGGGTCTATCCCACTCCTTAGTAACAATTTCAGTTAGTCTCTTAGGTATAGGAAAAACGTCAGTACTCGCCGGTACCGCAAAGTATTTATCCAACCTACACAATTTCTCTGGTATTGCAACAGTGTTACAATCATTAAGAGCCGCTAAAACCTCCCCTAGTAATACACGGAGGTTCTCCAATTTAAATTTAAAATTTGAAATATCTGAATCCAATCTGTTTGGATCAGAACCGTCACCCACAGAATGAAGCTCTCCGTCCTCATGCTCTGCAAGCTGTTACGCAGTATCAGACATGGCCCTAGTATTATCAGCGCACTCTGTTCTCACCCCAGAGTGATCACGCTTGCCTCTTAGTTCTGGTAATTTAGCCAAAACTTCAGTCATAACAGTAGCCATATCTTGTAATGTTATCTGTAATGGCCGCCCAGATGTACTAGGCGCCACAATATCACGCACCTCCCGGGCGGGAGATGCAGGTACTGACACGTGAGGCGAGTTAGTCGGCATAACTCTCCCCTCGCTGTTTGGTGAAATTTGTTCAATTTGTACAGATTGGCTTTTATTTAAAGTAGCATCAATACAGTTAGTACATAAATTTCTATTGGGCTCCACCTTGGCATTGGAACAAATGACACAGGTATCTTCCTCTGAATCAGACATGTTTAACACACTAGCAATAAACTTGCAACTTGGTTACAATCTTATTTAACAAAAAACGTACTGTGCCTCAAAGAAACACTAAACGATTAAATGACAGTTGAAATAATGAACTGAAAAACAGTTATAGCATCAATCCTTAAAAACAACACAACTTTTAGCAAAGGTTTGTTCCCATTAGTAAAGTAACAATAATTAAATTAGAAACATAAAAATTACAGAGCAACGTTTTTTAATCACAGTCAATATATAAGTCTCACAGCTCTGCTGAGAGAATCTACCTCCCTCCAGAGAAGTTTGAAGACCCCTGAGTTCTGTTAGAGAAGAACCGGATCATGCAGGAAATACAAGAGTAACTGACTGGAAATTTTTGATGCGTAGCAAAGAGCGCCAAAAACGGCCCCTCCCCCTCACACACAGCCGTGAGAGAGAAACGAAACTGTCACAATTAAAACAAGCAACTGCCAAGTGGAAAAATAATGCCCAAACATTTATTCACTCAGTACCTCATAAAATGTAAACGATTCTACATTCCAGCAAAAAACGTTTAACATAATAAATACCTATTAAAAGGTTTAATGTACTTTTAACAGAGTAATTCCAGTGAAATACCATCCCCAGAATACTGAAGTGTAGAGTATACATACATGTCATTATAACGGTATGGCAGGATTTTCTCATCAATTCCATTCAGAAAATAAAAACTGCTACATACCTCAATGCAGATTCATCTGCCCGCTGTCCCCTGATCTGAAGCTTTTACCTCCCTCAGATGGCCGAGAAACAGCAATATGATCTTAACTACTCCGGTTAAAATCATAGTAAAAACTCTGGTAGATTCTTCTTCAAACTCTGCCAGAGAGGCAATAACACGCTCCGGTGCTATTGTAAAATAACAAACTTTTGATTGAAGTTATAAAAACTAAGTATAATCACCATAGTCCTCTCACACATCCTATCTAGTCGTTGGGTGCAAGAGAATGACTGGGAGTGACGTAGAGGGGAGGAGCTATATGCAGCTCTGCTGGGTGAATCCTCTTGCATTTCCTGTTGGGGAGGAGTTATATCCCAGAAGTAATGATGACCCGTGGACTGATCACACATAACAGAAGAAAGTATATTTATATAACTGTTGGTTATGCAAAACTGGGGAATGGTAAATAAAGGGATAATCTATCTTTTTAAACAATAAAAAAATTTTGTGTTTACTGTCCCTTTAATAAAAAAGCTTAAACACAAATTTAGACTCCTAAAGAACCCAATTGTGTTCTAATGATTGGAGCATATGCATATATACTTACTTTCCATTGGCTCACAAGCTCTATAATCATTTTACTATGTACATATACCCCTTTTTGAAGGGGCTAAAGACAAAGTAAAAGAATAAAATAGTTACAAATTGAAGTATTCAAATGAAATAGAATTGTTTTTATGTACTTGGAAAAAAATCTCACTACTATTTCCAATTATTTTTGTAGTATTTAAAAGTTAAATATTAGACAATATTAAAATAATAATAATGCTTATGAAAAAGCAGCATTTATACACATTGAGAATATTTTTTACCAGAACTAGATGTTAAGTAAAAGCTGTTTAATATAAAACTAATACAGCATTATCAGCTTTATACTTCATACAATTGCTTACTGGTTTATAAGGATTACTCCTGCAGCTCTATTGGTGGAGAGGGACACACCTCTGCAGCCTAGCAAAAAAATGTTACTTTATTCAATACAACAACTTTACCACAAAATAAACTGATATACATGATAATGCTCTCTTTAGACCAAGGAAAGTCCTTTATTAGAAAACTGTATGTAGCAGCCTACACTATCTTGAACACTATGAGTTAGATAAGTTTTTTGTGAGGTTGGCAATAAAGCCTCCTCTAGTCTCCTTTAGTAAATAAAAACTATTACTCTTTCATGTCATTTGTAGGGAAAGGACATGTATCTGATCTTGGAGAATGAAATGCTGAATTTGGTTGATCCAATGGATCGAACTCTTTTACATTTCCAGCCTATTGTGAGCATCCGAGTCTGGGGAGTAGGGAGAGACAATGGAAGGTAAGTACGGCCTTGTTATTCTATGGATCATAAGTATAGACATAATATGCCTACATCGTTATATATTTATAAGAGCATGTACACATGTAAAACACATAGACCTAGATTACATGTGCAGCTGCATTAATAGTCCAGAGTACGTTATTATTGCTGGACCACTCTAGGGTTAGCGTAAATCTGGTACAAGTCTGTGGTAAAACTTAAAAACCAGAGAATGTTTTGCACAGACTATATCCCTTTAACACGCTCTAGAGTTTCACTCATATTTTAAGTTGAATGTTATGTGTTGTGCTCGAGCGCAACAGTGCTAAAAAAAAGCGTGCCTTGAGACCTGAAGTAAAGTGTCAGAAAACACATGTAAAACATATAAAAATAAAGTATTACACTCATGTATACAAATTAAATATAAAATATAAGTTTATTATTGAAATAAATGTGTGTGTACATGTGTATATATAAGTGTTTATATGTGTACATATGAATGTGCACACATACATACACATTATATATATATATATATATATATATATATATATATATATATATATATATATATATATATATACACACACACACACACACACTTTTGAGCCCTTCCCTGTCAAACAAATTGAATATGTTTTTCTGTTTTGTTTTTTTTAATAGAAATACTTCAAATACCCTTGTTCTTCACTTAGAAGAAAATTTTACTCTTATTTTAAATAAACACACACACATATATATATATATATATATATATATATATATATATATATATATATATATATATATAGATATATAGCATATACCTGTATAGTCACACAAATTTTTTCCCCAGTGCATATAAAAGTTATGTTTATACTATACTGCAGTCTTCTAAGTGTGTAATAGCATTATGTCTAAAATAAAAAACAATGTACATACCTTAATTAAAAATACATTATTGTTAACGATTATTTGAGCCTTCAGCAAAGACTTGCTCGATGAAGGATTGCCACAAACCTTTAATTTGTAAAAACACAATATCTGCGAAGCGCAGTAAAATGAGGTATGCCTCCTATTCTGTAATGTTTTGGGGTTTCACTCACTTCATCAGACATAAAAAGGAATAAAGACTTACCTACTAGATGCACCCTGGGCTGTTGCACCCTTGCTCTACATAATTATATATAGAAATACAGTATATATATATATAATACAAATATTTTCTTTTAAGTGAAGAACAAAAGGTATTTTAAGTATTTCTTAACGCAATCTTCAGCTTTAGCGCAGTTGTCCTAGCACACCTTTGGGTTAGCGTGCAAGCAAAGTTTTTGTAGCGCGCCCCATAGAAGTCTAACACATGCTAAGATTTTACGTTCAACTTTCAAAACGAGCACAAGAATATGAGCGCTGTTGATTTAACTTGAGCGCAGTTAGGGCTTAATAGCACAAATAAAACATAAATTTGTTTATAAATACAACACTGGACCATGTTTTTATGATAATTTTTCTAACATACTCCTTTCAAAATGCTTCCTTTTTGCAGTTATTACTAAATTAAATTGTCAGTTTATCTAAACACTGAAAGAGTCAATGCAATAAGAGAGTCGCTGCAGCTGAAATGCAGGGTTTTTTTGTGTTGTTTTTGTTTTTTTTGAAGATTTGTAGTTATAATGAGAAAGGAGATAGGGAACAGGGAGAGCTAAAACAGTGCTGATGTAAATATGCAATGGTGAAAATGGGGCGAGAAGGAAACGAACATGGCCAGGAGGAAATAAAAGGGACGTTGTCAAAAGCAGGTGAAAGAGAGAGAGCTAGGATTAAATAATGTGCATATATTTATGGCAGACACAAACATAAGCAAATGACGTAAAATAGGGAAAATAAAAGGAGTAAAATAAACATGGTCCTAATGAAGTCTATTGGCAATAGAATAAGAATAATTAGAGAGTAAAAATATAATTATATGGTTTAAATGAAAGATTACAAGTGGTGAGCTATTTAAGGCTCTCGCGAGACATAAGATTTTTGTGCGCATTGAGTTGCGCTCGTATTACAAGTTGAAATAAAATGGTTTTCTCTTGTGTGCTAATCCAGCGCGCATGAAAAGCCGAATTTAGAATATTGCGCATGATAACCTATTCCTCTATAGAAGTCAATAGAGGAAAAAAGTGGAAAAACAACCTAACACCCTACTCACGTGCAAACACAATCGCATATTCTCAAGTGTGCTAACCTGACATGAAAATATGAATATTTCACATTCCAATGTTAAGAATTTACATAGAAGAAAATGTTCTATTTATTAATAATTACTTAATTCTATATATATGATGGTTTTGTACACAAATATATACCTATACCTCTATATAGATGATTATATACAGGTATAGATACACACAGATAAATATAGAAAATTCTTTTTATAAATACATAAAACATATTCTGCTATGTGCAGAACATTGGAATGTGAAATATTTACTGCAAATACACATTATAACACTTTATTAAAGATGAATATGGCATGAATATGGTTTTCCATATTTTCATCTACTTGACTGCAAAGGACTCCAATCACTTAGATATATGTCTATAGATATATGTATATATATGAATACATATTTATTTATGTATTTATATGTGTATATGTCATGTTTTGTCTCAGGATATCATGTGAGAGCCTCATTGTCTGGAACAGTTGCTTTAAAGGAAGATTAGTAGAAGCCATACTGATTGAAAATGATAACAAATTTATTTAAACACAAAATACTTTGATAAAGCAAATACTTGCAGAATCTTTAAATATGTTACTCAGGTATGTTAAGACCACATACGGCAGGAGTGAAAATAAACAAACAAAGTAAGCAGAGATGCAGATTCAAAAAGGAAAGTCTTTCTCCTGGTAATAACTGAAATGTAAGATTTGCACAAGGCAGAAAACAACTTGTAAACTGGTAACAGGTTTAAAGGTAAAGTCTTTCTCCTGGTTATAGCTGAGTGCAGGAATTGCACAAGGCAGGAAACAAACTTGTGAACTGGTAACAGGTTTAAAGGTAAAGTCTTTCTCCTGGTAATTGCTGAGTGCAGGAATTGCACAAGGCAGGATACAAACTTGTGAACTGGTAACAGGTTTAAAGGTAAAGGCTTTCTCCTGGTAATTGCTGAGTGCAGGAATTGCACAAGGCAGGAAACAGACTTGTGAACTGGTAATAGGTGTAAAGGTAAAGTCTTTCTCCTGGTTATAGCTGAGTGCAGGAATTGCACAAGGCAGGAAACAAACTTGTGAACTGGTAACAGGTTTAAAGGTAACGTCTTTCTCCTGGTTATAGCAGAGTGCAGGAATTGCACAAGGCAGGATACAAACTTGTGAACTGGTAACAGGTTTAAAGGTAAAGGCTTTCTCCTGGTAATACCTTGTAAACAGGTGCAAAGGTGAAGTCTTTCTCCTGGCAATAGCTGAGTGCAGGAATTGCATAAAGCAGGAAACAAACTTGTAGATTGGTAACAGGTTTAAAGGTAAAGGCTTTTTCCTGGTAATACCTTGTAAACAGGTGCAAAGGTGAAATCTTTCTCCAAAGAAGTACATGAAACAGGTTCTGACTTGACAAAACAGATCCAATATGAAGACACTAATGCAGACTAAAAGCCATCCTTAAATAGGGAGGTTTTGCACAGGGTTGGTTCTGATTAATTCCAGAATTGAGAACACCTGTGTGTTGCACAGGTGTAATAACAAGTAAGGCAAATAGTTATTTATCAGATCTTTTAAGTTCCTTGCTATTGCTAGAACTGGCTGTGGCTCAACATGTAAGCAAACAGAAATAGCAACCACAGAGCCACAGGTTCAAATCCCCACACAGCCCTTCTTAGCAGAATGCCTCCCAGACCTTTTCTTTTTCTTTTTAATCTGGAGGCTTGGTTCATGACAGTATATATGTCTGTAAATACATATATACTCATATAAATACATATGTACATGCATATATTGCCTGCTTTTTTTCTAACACCTGAGATCCATTTTTATTAGATGGTGTTATTATGAGTGTAACTGTACTTTTGTAATGTATTTGTGATGTGTTTTGTAACACTTTTTTGTTTTGTGAAACATTTAATCAGAGCTCTTAGGTCGCTCTAAACCTGACATGTTTACTTTCAACTTGTAATAAGAGCGAAAAATCCAATGCGTGCAATTTCGGGCAAAATAACGCCATATTTATAACTCCATATTTATGAAAGCAATCTGCGCCTATAATTGTGCAAATCTGAAAGAAACTTTGTCACACTTCGCTTGCATTCACCTATTCGCACAGGTGCGCTTCCGAGTGCACCAATATACATTAGTAATTGGCGTAATTTCACAGCCCGACCTACAAATGCGCCCAGTTTCTTATTTATCATTGCTTTGCGCCTATAGGGAAGTGAAATGTCTCCTTAAATTTGCGTGTTCTATATTTCGCCATATAGACTGAGGCGAACACCATTATCATACATGCTTTTACATCTTGTGATGCAGTATTTTCTTCTTTTAACTCATTTTTCAAAGGCTCGGCACCAAGAAGAGACTGTTATTGCCAGAAATTTGCGCTTCCACAGGCGCGTACGGGTACCAAGAGTTTTATATATCTATATTTATATATTGATTTTTGCAACCTTAAATTACCAACATATGGCAGAAACAGCACGGAAACACTACAGTATATAATATAAATATGCGCAAAATATATACCTAACAAACGCTTGTTTAATTATCAAGACATGGCGGCGTAAATATTTATAGGGATGTACTGTGATAAATGCTTTTTCCGACAGGCGCAATTTATTATTATTACATCCCAGCTCGCCTGCGCAAAGTTAGGTGTTTTTTTAAAAAAAAATTCAGGCGCACATGTGCGCTTCTCCGGAGGCGAGCTGGGGCGCAGTTACAGGCAAATACGGAGTTCGCCTAGCCTTTGATAAATCGACCCCTTAGCGTGCCACTCGTAATAGGTCTTCATCACTGATTGGACATTGCTATGGTACTCTGCATGCCACTTCTTTATTGGTTGAGACTATAATCATTGTATTAATTTGTGTTTTATTATAAGTTTTTTCATCTGTAACTGTATTATTTTAAGTATTAAGCTTTTAAACATTTAAAAAAATTGTTTCTGGGGCGTGTCTCTGGGCAGCACCTTAAATGGCAGCAAAATTAGTAGCTCTGTGGATCACTGATACTTTGCCGATTATCAGTGAATTAATTGATTATCCAGCTTTCTCACCCTACTATAGGGATACTACAGATCACCCTGATTTGGAGGATATATTTGTATTCTGCTTTCCACCTCTGCAAGCTAATCCGGAGCGTTGAGGCCTACGGCTAGCTCTTCACTGAGAGGCCCTCAACCCCCCCCCCCCCGGTAACACTACAGGCCGGGTAAGCAGTGCACTGACACTGAAAACATACACTCATTCCCATACTATAGCATAGTTGACTACACCGTGCAGCAATTGTTCCACCTAGCAAAATAAGAGACGGATAAGTGTCTTTACCGCTGTACACACGCTTACTAAAGATGGCGCCTACTGTTAACTTATTACTTGAAGCGGTGGCAAATTTATTGACTGAACACCATGAGAAATTGTTACAAATTTGGTCAGCTGAGTGGGGTAGTGTGTCTATGTTAGCAAAGCAAGTTGGGTCCAGACACCTAATACCAGAAGCCTCTTTGGTAATACCTGATACGGACCCGAGTACCCAGACCCTCATCCTAAGCTCATCGAATACCTCACCTCAAGTTCCGGCTGAGACCGACCAGACCTATCATTTGGGGAAACGGGAGAGCACTGCCGTAGATGTGCACGCTTGTTTGGATGGATCTACGGACCTGAGAGCGCAAGGCTCTTAAACGCCGAGAAACAACTGACCGCAAAGGTGGCAACTAGAGCTAAAGCCGATACATGTACCTTATTTGCCAGATCAGCGGGCGCTCATCATGTCAAGGACATAGCTGGTTGGATGAGGCCATCCCCGGTGTTTCTGGAGTTCCGGGGCTTGGAAGAGATGAGCTGGGAGAAGCAGCTGCGGGAGAAACCCGTTCATCGAGTAGCGCTCAATGGGGAAGAGATGGAGGATATGGTTGCAGATCTCCGCTCTGCACAACGATGTCCCATTTTGTATAACATCAGATCGAATGTCTGGGGATTGACTTCTCAAGTTTCAGAAAACAGTCTGTGCCGGCTTTTTGATCCGGGTGGTTCTGGCTGGGGATAGGGGCGATCAGCTCCCTTTACACAGATCCGGTTTTCCCCTACTTTAACCCGGCTCTAATTCAGTTTTGAAATTTTTACTCCTCGGGAGTTGCCCCATTGAACTGGCTTTAAAACTTTAATGGAGAATATCACCGGGACACTGCCAGCAGTGTTAACTGCGAGGGACATACCACGCTACTATCCTTCCTACTTTATTATAAATGTGGGACTCTTGCACCAGCTACCTCCCAAGGGAGCTTTCCTAAACTGTTGGGATATGGACAATGGGGGATAACATGTGGTGATGTATATGTGATGATCAGACCTGCAGCTGGGAAACGATATAGGTCATTTTTGGGTTAGATCGTTTACATCTTGTATATTTTAGGTTTCTATGGGCTGCCCCATTGTGCGATGCAAAGTTAATTAATGTTTTCTGTATACTTAGGGGTTAAAACTCTGTCAGGTACCCTCCCTATACTATAAGTGAAGTATTAATGCATACTGTTAATTTATATCTTATAGAAGATTATCACTACATTACTATCATAAAAACTGTACAACTCCCCACAATAAGTCCTATAGATCGTTTCCCAAACCATAAGGGTATATATTCATATTTCAGCATACCACTACTTAAGTTATTCTATTTGGGGTTCTAGACGGCTGAGGCCATTCCATTATGTTGAGACCAGTATTTTACCTCCCCCCCTAGTGTCCTATAATGTCAGGGGAGTAATCAATGTTACCACAATACTAGATTTGCTAGTCTATCCCATACTACAGAGTTTGTTTATTGGGGTATTTATATTCTAGCTCAGCTCCCAATCAGAATTTTAATGTCTGTTTACAAGCACCTTAATATGTTGCTTATAGTTTCTCCCACATTGTGTATCATATTGAGGTATTTTAGGGGGATGTGTCGCCTATATTTAATCCTACATAGCAGTAACTCAACACTCTTTAGTCTCCCATGTAGTTGTTTCTCTAAATATGAGCTACCTAGGTACACTACTTGAGGGTTTAACAAGCTATTTCGTGACATCCAACCCTTAGACTCCATCTTAAGTTATATGTCCTAGCATAAGGCGAGAACTGACACCTTAGGTAACGTCTAGAAAGGCTTATGTACTAAACTGAAATATTGTCAATAAGGCTGTTACGGTTAATTATCTACCTTGCTTTTACAGATTCCTCCTGATTTCTATGGTTGCTAAGATGCTATAGTATTTCATTTCATTCCTTAGGTCCAAGAGTGGCCTATTTGTTATTTTTTCTCCTCCCTAAAGCCCCCCACTATGCTTACAATGTACTCCAGGAGGTCCAAGAGATGCCTCGTTAGTTCTTAGGGGGAGTTAATCCAATTTCATATTATACATTATTATACTCTAGGAGGTTATTGTCCATCAGAAAACTGAGGTTTAATACTCAATTTGTTTTTTATTTTCAAGCATTATGTGTGTTAATAGATGAAGTTACAGGCTGATTTTCCAACTGTCAATTTTATGCTTGGTGAGATGTTCTGGGTATCCAGTTGCTTGTATTATTTTCTTTAAAACCTCAATAAAAAGTTTAAAAAAAAAAAAAAAATTGTTTCTGGTCTTGTAATAAAGTAATTTGGCTAATTTTGTCATATAATACAGTATAAACATAATAACAGTTAGGAATGTTTGAATTGTTTATCCTCTTTGGTGCTATCTGTTTTTTTTTTTTTTTGTTTGTTTTTTGCTATTATGTTGTTGCCTTTGAATATGCATTCTATAATGTATACAGATTTTCTACCCAGTTTTACTTGGTGAAAACTTGTCTCAATATATCCATGCTTGCTGTTTCAATATAACATGTTAACCATTTTAGATCAATGTTTTACAAAAAAATTTTTTTTTACTAATGCATCATTTCCTTCTTAATGTGAGGAGAGTCCACAGCATCATTCCTTACTGTTGGGAAATACTGAACCTGGCCACCAGGAGAAGGGAAAGACACCTCAGCCCAAAGGCTTAAATACAGCCCCTACTTCCCTCATATCCCAGTCATTCTTTGCCTTTCATCACGGGAGGTTGGCAGAGAAGTGTCAGAAGATTTGGAGTAGTTCCTTATGAGGGGTATCTGCCCTTCGAAATGGGACTTTAGTTTTAAGTAGTCTTGTCAGCCTCTCAGTGAGAGCATTGACAAAAGTTAGAGTCTGGAGATGCAGGGAGAGTCTTTCTACGTACCTATCCAGACTCGTATTAACAGCTCCTAAGCAATCAGTGTTGACAAATTTCACTGCCTGCTTTCATCACTCAAATCCATGTCAGGTGCGATGCTACAAGACTGTCCAACTTGAGAGGTTGTGTTCCTGTTCCACGGCATAGATTCCGGGAAGATCAGTTTTTATACACATATGATAACGTAAGAAGACAGGGTCACAGTGTGGCTCCTTTTATCTGTGTGGAATCAAGGGTTAATATCTCCAGAGGGGGATTATTGAACAGGGGGAATTATTCACATAATTTTATTTATTATGATTATGCTGCGACATGTGTGAGATGAGGCTCAGGCAGATGTTGGAATGTACAGGTTTTACTTTCGTTTTGGTAAGCTGCGCAGCCTGGGAGGCTTGGCACGCTTTTTCCTATAGCAGGGGCGGTCCTGAATTGCGCACCATGTGACCGGGTCCTTTTACAGCCATATTTTGCTGAGCAGTTGGAAACGGCAGTGTCTGCGGCCTTTAGTGCTTTACCTCACCCTGCTAAACGCAAGCGAAAGGCCAAATATTGCTATCCTTCCCAGGGTTCATCTACTAGCTTGTTGGATTTATCTGATACTAGTTTATCCGCTGATGAAGACGCCTCTGATACTTCAGAGGATGCTCTTTCTGGGTCGGAATCGGCTGCCTCTAAGCCTCCAGCTGTGGAGGAACCAGACTTTAGATTTAGGATTGAACATTTATGCTTTCTGCTAAAGGAAGTTTTGGCTACTTTAGAGGTCCCAGAGCCTAAATTGCCAGAGGAACCTTTAATTCCTAAATTAGATAAGGTCTTTGAGGACAGGGTTGTACCACAGACTTTCCCTGGTTCCCGTAAAGATGGCGAACATTATTAAGAATGAATGGGAAAGACTTGGTTCTTCATTTTCCCCTTCTTCCTTTAACAAATTATTCCCGGTTCCGGACTATCAATTGGAGTTGTGGGGTTCCATCCCCAAGGTGGATGGCACTATCTCCACGCTTGCTAAGCGTACTACTATCCCGCTTGAGGATAGTTCGTCGTTTAAGGAGCCCATGGATAAGAAGATAGAAACTCTATGTTTCAACATACGGGATATTTGCGGGAGCGGCTACCTACTGGTGCGACTCCTTGTCTGAGTTGATCGAGGTGGAGGGTCCCCTCGACGTGATACAGGAAAGAATTAAGGCCTTAAGGGTAGCTAATTATTTTATTTGTTATGCAAATATGCAGATTATTCACCTGAATGCTAAGGCTCCAGGTTTTTCTGTTCAAGCCCGTAGGGCACTATGGCTGAAGTCCTGGTCTGCGGACATGACTTTGAAGTCAGGACTTCTTTCCATCCCATTTAAGGTAAAGATTCTGTTTGGTCCAGGCCTGGACTCTATTATCTCCCCAGTTACTGGAGGTAAGGGTGCCTTTTTGCCGCAGGATAAGAAGAACAGACCTAAAGGACAAGGTCCTCATTTTTGTTCAGATAAAGCCTAACGTCAGCAGCCCTCCGCAAAGCGTGAGCGTTCCAAGGGAACTTGGAAGCCGGCTCATTCCTGGAATAAGTCCAAGCAAAACAAGAAGCCGCCGAGACAAAGTCGGCATGAAGGGGCGGCCCCTGATCCAGCTATGGATCTGGTAGGGGGCAGGCTATCGCTCTTTTCGGACGCTTGGTTTGGGGACGTGCAGAGATACAGGATAGGTTTTAAGTCTCATCCACCCAGGGGCAGATTCCTCTTGTCAAACCTGTCTTCAAGGCCAGAAAAAAGAGAAGCCTTTCTGGGGTGCGTGAGGGATCTCTCCTCCCTGGGAGTCATTGCTTTGGTTCCTCTTGCAAAAAGAGGTCTGGGATACTATTCAAACCTGTTTGTGGTCCCTTAGAAGGAGGGAACCCTCCACCCAATTCTGGACCTAAAGTGTTTAAACAAATTTCTATCTGTCCCCTCGTTCAAGACAATAAGGTCCATCTTTCCCTTAGTTCAGGAAGGACAGTTCATGACCACGATAGATCTGAAGGATGCTTACCTTCACATTCCTATACACAAAGAACACTTCAAGTTCCTAAGGTTTGCGTTTCTGGACCAACACTTCCAGTTTATTGCACTGCCGTTTGGTCTAGCTACTGCTCCAAGAATTTTTACAAAGGTTCTGGGGGCTCTACTGGCAGTGGCCAGAACTAGAGCTATAGCAGTGGCACCATACTTGGACAACATTATGGTTCAAGCACCCTCCTGTCATCTGGCAGAGGTCCATTTGAAGGATCTTCTACTTCTTCTTCTTCAATCGCATGGGTGGATGATAAACTTAGAAAAGAGAAAAGAGTTCTCTTACTCCCAGTACCAGGGTAGAATTCCTGGGTACTGTAATTCCTGGGTACTGTCCACCATGGTCTCTACCTCTGAGGCAGGACCTTCTAATTCAGGGTCCTTTCAACCATCCAAACCTAATTTCTCTGAGGCTGACTGCTTGGAGATTGAACGCTTGATTCTATCAAAGCGTGGGTTTTCGGATTCGGTTATTGATACATTGATACAGGCTCGGAAACCTGTTACCAGAAAAATTTACCATAAGATATGGCGTAAATATTTATATTGGTGTGAATCCAAGAGTTACTCATGGAGTAAGGTTAGGATTCCTAGGATATTGTCTTTTCTACAAGAGGGTTTAGAAAAGGGCTTATCCGCTAGTTCACTAAAGGGACAGATTTCTGCTCTGTCTATTCTTTTACACAAGCGTCTGGCAGGGAATCCAGACGTCCAGGCTTTTTGTCAGGCTTTGGCTAGGATTAAGCCTGTGTTTAAGGCTGTTGCTCCTCCGTGGAGCTTAAACTTGGTTCTTAAAGTTCTTCAGGGTGTTCCGTTTGAACCCCTTCATTCCATTGATATTAAGCTTTTATCTTGGAAAGTTCTGTTTTT
Organism: Bombina bombina; assembly: GCF_027579735.1. Taxonomy (NCBI): domain Eukaryota; kingdom Metazoa; phylum Chordata; class Amphibia; order Anura; family Bombinatoridae; genus Bombina; species Bombina bombina. The sequence continues at coordinate 1,243,041,049 of NC_069500.1, forward strand.
GATGGCTATTTCCTCAGCTCGAAGAGTCTCGGAGTTATCTGCCTTACATTGTGATTCTCCTTATCTGATCTTTCATTCAGACAAGGTAGTCCTACGTACTAAACCTGGGTTTTTACCTAAGGTTGTTTCTAACAGGAATATCAATCAAGAGATTGTTGTTCCATCATTGTGTCCTAATCCTTCTTCAAAGAAGGAACGTCTTTTGCATAATCTAGACGTAGTCCATGCCCTGAAGTTCTACTTACAGGCAACTAAAGATTTTCGACAAACTTCTTCCCTGTTTGTCGTTTACTCTGGACAGAGGAGAGGTCAAAAGGCTTCGGCTACCTCTCTCTCTTTTTGGCTTCGTAGCATAATACGTTCAGCCTATGAGACTGCTGGACAGCAGCCTCCTGAAAGAATTACAGCTCATTCCACTAGATCTGTGGCTTCCACTTGGGCCTTTAAAAATGAGGCCTCTGTTGAACAGATTTGCAAGGCTGCAACTTGGTCTTCATTTCATACTTTTTCCAAATTTTACAAATTTGACACTTTTGCTTCTTCGGAGGCTGTTTTTGGGAGAAAGGTTCTACAGGCAGTGGTTCCTTCTGTTTAATGTTCCTGCCTTGTCCCTCCCTTCATCCGTGTACTTTAGCTTTGGTATTGGTATCCCATAAGTAATGGATGACCCGTGGACTGAACACACTTAACAAGAGAAAACATAATTTATGCTTACCTGATAAATTTATTTCTCTTGTAGTGTGTTCAGTCCACGGCCCGCCCTGTCTTTTTGAGGCAGGTTCTAAATTTTAAATTATAACTCCAGTCACCACTGCACCCTATAGTTTCTCCTTTCTCGTTTTGTTTCGGTCGAATGACTGGATATGACATGTGAGGGGAGGAGCTATATAGCAGCTCTGCTTGGGTGATCCTCTTGCAACTTCCTGTTGGGAAGGAGAATATATCCCATAAGTAATGGATGACCCGTGGACTGAACACACTACAAGAGAAATAAATTTATCAGGTAAGCATAAATTATGTTATATATATATGTGTGTGTGTGACCAGAATGAATGCAAGCCCTGGTGAACATCTACTTAAAAAGACATTATTTTTTTATTTTTTACACCCTGCCTCAAAAATATTATTTAGAAAAAAAGGCCTTAAACCTGGGGTGGGGGCAGCAGAATTTTGAGTGCCTAGGGCAGCACAAAACCTAAATACTCCCCTGTGGATACATAATTAATAATCATCAGTAGTAGACACGGTAGAAAAGAAAGGCAAAAAACATAGGCCTAACAATAGACTAAAGAATGAGTAAAAATGTCATATTGAACAGAGGAAAAGTTGTCTGGAAGATAACTATTTTGAATTTTCAACTATTAAACATAAAGTTTTGGTTTAAAGAGTATCAGCTTCAATCATTCAATGTTCTGAGATGTTTACAACAATACTATGGTAGAAATAAGAATGAAAGGAAGACAGTGCAGCCATTATTGACCCTACAGCAAACTTAGGGGACAATTTATGAAAGTGCGAGCGGACATGATACGATGCACGCTGTCGGCATTTATCATTGCACAAGCATTTCTTGTGAACTGCTTGTACAATGCCACCCCCTGCAGATTCTCAGCCAATTGGCCGCGAACAGGGGGTGTCAATCAGCCTGATCGTATAGGATCGGGTGGATTGATGTCCGCATTCTCAGAGCAGGCGGACAAGTTATGGAGCATCGTTCTTTAGACCGCTGCTTCATAACTGCTGTTTCCGGTGATCCTGAAGGCTCGTGCAGACACAGAGGGATCAAGCTCCATTCAGAGCTTGATAATTCAGCCCCTTAGTGTAGATTTTTTAAGAAGGTAGTCATTGGAGGGATGGATTGTCAAGTAGGGCTTCAAAGCACAGTCAACAAGCCCTGCCATTAATTTATGGCCAGTAAAACCAAATGCCTCAACTTCCGAGCCATGTAACTTATACCTTATTGAAGTATTATAGATTTGTCACAAAGCTGGAGCATAAATGGAATTATTAGTAGGGAAATGACTGGCAGCAATGCTAGTGTTGATCTATTTACACCCTCCAATTTCTTACTACTTTGCTACATTTCATTTGGTAAATTATCTGCCATGGTGGCCAGGAAGAAGGAAATTAATTGTCTGAGAAATGTTATTTTCCTTGTCTATGTCTATAATATTGTTCAACTACTGTTTATAAAATGTTTTACACTGTGTTGCATTATGCTGTTTTCTGTACAGACATATAGTATTACTGTAGGTAGGATGTGGCCTTTTCACCTGTCAGTCACGGACTCACTGAAAGATTGTAATAGGTTAATGCTATCATGGACAATTAATTAGAATTACTGATTGATTCAATATTAATGTTTACATTCAGCCTTTACCTTTTGGTTTCTGCAAAGTCCCTTTTACACTGTCCCAAAGGCATATTGCTTTTATCTCCCCTGTGCTGTCATGAGTTAACCTTGTTTGCTAGTTTTTGTGGTGTAGGCCGTAAAATGTCTTACATCGTCTCTGTCAGGAACACCGCAGTTCTCTATTTTTTCTGCTTGTTGTCCATATTTTTCCCACCATGAAATTTCTTTTCATGTTATATAAGAGCACTAGTCTTGATCTATTTTACAGCTCATATTCCGTGGTAATGAATTCAGACTTTATTTGTAGTCTCTGGTTCAGGAAATAAAGTATTAAAGAGGCAAACTGATAGATGTTTGAGTGTTCTTTATGTTACACAGCTTTTGTCAACTAAAATGCAATTTCCCCCCTTAATGTGTTCTTATTGACTTGTTTTACCAGCTGCAAAGTATAAAATATATTGGAAACTGTTCATTTAGGTTTATTTTTGCAATTGAAACACTGTAGTTGGTTTTACTAATTGAAACTATCACCTAAAATTAAATGTTTAGTATTGGCCTTTGTGTATAGTGAGAACAATATGTTAAGGTTTCAACGAACAAAATCACCTATTTCAAATGCAAAAATAAACAAAAAACATCAATTCCCAATAAATGTAATAATGTTAACATTTCTATTATACGGAGCACTTTTAATTTTACTTTAAGCATGTAACCAAGACTTACATTTACATCTGAAATATGTACATAAGGCTATATGTTGAATAATAGTCCAACATACTTAGGATGTGTTTAAATGAAAACAAAGAACAGAAACATGATTCTATATGATATATTTTTAGTTTGGCAAATTTTCTTCTTCTTTTTTTCTTTTACACAATTTTCTTTATTTAAGTGGCTGGCATTTTAATTTAATTTATTCCATTTAACCGAGGACTGAGAAGGCAGGATAGAGGCCTAATTTGAAGTATTACGTGCATTTTCAGTGGAGAAAGGGCATAGTGATACAACTGACAGAATTTCCTATTGTGTTAGGAAATAGTTTAATCAATTCCTGTTAATTATCACCAAAAGTCATAACTATAATTTAAAAAAAAAAATCTGATGGTTTATTTCACTCAACACATACTTTTGTTTTTCTACAGATTTTACTCCTATTATGTGCCCACATTTTTACTTTCCATACTTATTTTTTGTTCAGGCACAGAAAACAATCTTTTAATATTTGTCAAAGTTTGACCTTTGCTCTACATGCCTGCTTACATGCTTTTTCTTCTAATTTAATGTCAAAGCAAGTTTTTGGCAAACACACACACACACATATATATATATATATATATATATATATACACACATGCTATTTACCTGTCTATATATAGGTATAGATATCTTTTTTACATTAACAGTATGCAACTTTTCTTAACACACTATTTTACACGATTTCCGTTGCCTGCAAAATAAGGGGGGAAACTATATCGCTCATGTGCAAAATGTAGCGTGCCACTTGTAATCCATTCCATAATTTCTATATACAGTATATAATATATAAATAGTTCATTTCTATATACAGTAAGTGTGTGTTTTTATATATATATGTGTGTATAGCTTACTAAGGCCTCGCTTCCATTGAGTCGTTAAAAATGGAGCCGTAAGCTACCGAAGCGGACGACAGCTAAAAGTAATTTACGGCTGCATTTTAGTACCAGGTTTCCATTGAAAAGATTAGCGTGTTGCGCGCAGTCGCTCTTTTCGTGTAGCTGTAAGTTAACGTTGTGTTAACACTTCCATCTGACGTCGGATTTCTTGAAAATCAATTAGTTGCTAAGGTAACCCGACCTTACGCTATAGAATTTACGTTTAACGTCCGTGCTTATTACCTGTGATCGCCTCTCAAGAAAATAAAAAAACACTTATCCATATTTTTAATATTCAAATACTATTTTCTAATATAATTATATTTAACACTTCATAAATATAAGTAATATTTCTTGCTGCCCTAGGCATAGGTCTAGTTTGCATTCTGTAGATATATTATTATATTTAAATATATACTGATATTTCTATTAGAATATAAGTTCAACTATTTCTATACATGAGACAACAATAAATATTACTTATAACAATTTATTTCTACATTAAAACACTTGCATTATTTGCAAGTTTTATCATTTCAATAGAAAATAGGTCTCAAAAAGCACAATTTTCCTCTTTTACACCTAGTTGAGCTGGGGGTAATATATCTCAATGTATCGACAGCCTCCGACAATGTATTAATGGTTAGCGCTTTCAATGGAAACCTGGTATAATTTATCGATTAACGGCTTCTATTACTTTTTTTTTTTTTTTTTTTTTTTTTTTTTTTTTTTATTTTTAAAAGAAGTTTATTAAATTTCATCTATTTTTACAGGGAAGGTTGAAAATACCCTACATTCTATTTAAACCACATACAACTATTCTATATCATTAGCAAATTACCCCCCAAAAAAGTGGTACCATTGAAAATAATTAAATATAAAATAAGATAATGTTTTCAAAAACAATATGGAGGCATTCCCTGTTTTCTCAGAAAAATAAAGGGCAAGGATGGGAGTGGATCCTTACTCGGACGAAGTGGGCATAGGTCCCACAAAACGCGTAAGACCGGGAGGAATCAGTGACGTCACTTCCGATTCTTGCTACGGATCCACTTCCAGTTTCTCTGAAACCGCTAACTCCGGTGTGTTTTTTGTCTTCTTCTACTATACACCAACGATTGGACTATTCCATCAAGATAAGAGAAGTAATTATTGCATTCAATGACCATCAATTGCACATTTTCATAAACTTTCCACGGAAATTTTTTAGATAAAGATTTTTTTACGATCGTTTTTATTTTTAACGTAGTGCGCACTACAAATACTACCGCAAAATTAAATCTGTAGTTACTTGTTTTTACTAAATCCCCCTAAATCAATTATTTACTTATTTGCTTTCTTTTTAAAACATAAATTAAATTAAAGCTTTTTTATAGGTACATCTAATTAAATTTGCATACACTTTTTATCAATTCCTACGCACCTTTTTATACAGATTATAAAATATTTTTTACTCTGGTTAAATATACGATCCGGCATCTGACTGATACATACTTTCAATGAGTTAGTTTCAGTCAGTAAGCCAGATCCAGATTAAATCTGCTTCAGTAACATTGTTTTATGTATGTATTCCTATATATATATATATATATATATATATATATCTCTTTTTGCTCTTTTGATTTGTGTTTTTAAACATACCAATAAAACATTGTTTTTAAGCACCAGGACTCAGCACATTAACGCTGCTTTCAAAAATAGTGACTGCAGTCAGTGGAAACTGAGCCCACCATCACTAAACTGTATAAGATTTTAAACCCTCACACAAGAATATTCTTTTGGTTTTATAAGTAAACACATTATCAGTTATTTAAACTGAGATCATTATTTTTAGGGTCCTTTAGTGCTAATTCTATACCTTTCTATTCATTCCTTTTTTCCTACTTGTTAGTGGTTTTAAGTACATTCTTTTAGAATATAGCAGCTCCAAGGAACCCCATACCTCACTAGCCAGGGCTTTGGACAGCACTTATTACTAATCCCTCATTTTATATAAGAATTTATTGCTGCTAAAGAATTTATTTCATCTCAGATAACAGCATAGAAATTGACTGGCAAAGTGTATTGTTCTATTGTTTAACTAAGCACTGTTAAAGTTAGTGGCTCATATCTTGGTATCTCGTTGTGGTATTTTAATGAAATTCAACTGTGAATAAGGTTAATAAATAAGGTAACTTTTGTGATTGTTGCATAGCATATTATAATAGTTTAAATGTGTATAGTTTGATTCAGGTCTGGCTTTCTACAAATATATTTCGATATGTCTATAAATTTTAACTAATATAAAAAATTTAGGAATTTACATTAATTTTATTGTTTTGTATATGCATTTTTATTGGAGGTTTATTTTAAAGGATAATTATTAAATATATTATATTATAACCCTGCCATATACTGACATTAATAAACAAGGAAAATACAATTTTTTCCTGTACAATATTAATAAACACAGGGGGTGCTTTGGTGGTGAATGGTTGTGTAAACTGGTCAGTATGAGGACGGACCTGTATATTCCTGTGTGGTGTTTCGATTCTATCACATATATAAGAGAAACTGAGGTGCACATATATAGAGGAACAAAGGACAGCAAAAGAGCTCTTCTAATCTGGGGCTTTTATAAATGGAATTTAGAAAGTATTATTTACAATAGGATCCTTTTTGATGCTTCTATTTAGAGAGTTTGTCCTCTTTAGGATAATTGTAAAAAAGTTTGTACACTGTGTATATAAAATGTATCTGTGTGTAAATATTTGGTGTTTTGTGATACCTGACTTTTAATAAAAAATCTTTTTTTCCACTTTCTAAACATGTGAAAGGTTTCTTCCCTTGTGAATACTTTCATGTTTTCTCAGTTTACCCTTATCTATAAAACATTTTCCACACTCTGTACATGTGAAAGACTTTTCTCCTGTGTGATTCATTTCATGATATTTCAGACTACTTATTTGTTTAAAACATTTTCCACACTCTGTACATGTGAACGGCTTTTCTCCTGTGTGACTCCTTTCATGAGATTTCAGATGATCCATTCGTGTAAAACTTTTCCCACACTCTGTACATTTGATGAGTTTTCAGATTACTCATATATATAAAACCTTTTCCACACTCTATACATGTGAAAGGCTTTTCTCCTGTGTGAATCATTTTATGAGTGTTCAGACTATTTATATGTCTAAAAATGTTTCCACACTCTGTACATGTGAAAGGCTTTTCTCCTGTGTGAATCCTTTCATGAGTTTTCAGATTACTCATATATATAAAACCTTTTCCACACTCTATACATGTGAAAGGCTTTTCTCCTGTGTGAATCATTTTATGAGTTTTCAGACTATTTATATGTGTAAAACTTTTTCCACACTCTGTACATGTGAAAGACTTTTCTCCTGTGTGACTCCTTTCATGAGTTTTCAGATTACTCATATATATAAAACCTTTTCCACACTCTATACATGTGAAAGGCTTTTCTCCTGTGTGAATCATTTTATGAGTTTTCAGACTATTTATATGTCTAAAAATGTTTCCACACTCTGTACATGTGAAAGGCTTTTCTCCTGTGTGAATCCTTTCATGAGATTTCAGATCACTCTTTTGTGTAAAACTTTTTCCACACTCTGTACATGTGAAAGGCTTTTCTCCTGTGTGACTCCTTTCATGAGTTTTCAAATTACTCATATACTTCTATTACTTTCTATGGGACGCGAAAATCTTTTCGGCAGCCGAAGTCCGGCAGCCGATATTGAGGTATAACGCGCCATTGGAAACAGTCGTTAAACGCTATTGCTTTCGACAGCATATTTAACGGTTTGCGAGTGCACGCAAACTGAATTACGACTCAATGGAAGCGAGGCCAAAATCGGGCATTACTCTCATGTGATACTGACATTTTTGCTGAAACAAGATAAATGCTGTTTCCATGTGTCAGTGAGAGGGAGATTTCAGAGTACCCTGACTCCAGCATTACCTCTCAATCCAGGACAGTGAGAGAGCTGGAGGGTGGAATCAGAGCCATGTGCTTCAGTGCAGAATCTCACAGACCGATTTCCATGTTGACACTGACAGGTCTTGGAATGCAGGGACGGGAGCTGAACTCAGGGTTGCATAATCAAAGCACAGTCAGCAACCACATTATTGTAAATGCTGGATTAGGCATATTGACATCATGTACTCGGATTCAAATCAGCAATAAAGACCTGCCGCGGCTGTCTGTAAGCACGCCTCTACTGTGGAAGCATGTTGGGCATTGTAATCCTGCAGGTGATCATGCTGGAGTAATGTGGTAATTTTATAAGGCCTTAGGCAACCGCCTACTTTGCCTAACGCTAGAGCCGCCTCTGCCTGGGAGTCTAGAGATTAGTAATGCACCGAAATGGAAATGCCTGCAAAATAAGGGGGGAAACTATATCGCTCATGTGCAAAATGTAGCGTGCCACTTGTAATCCATTCCATAATTTCTATATACAGTATATAATATATAAATAGTTCATTTCTATATACAGTAAGTGTGTGTTTTTATATATATATGTGTGTATAGCTTACTAAGGCCTCGCTTCCATTGAGTCGTTAAAAATGGAGCCGTAAGCTACCGAAGCGGACGACAGCTAAAAGTAATTTACGGCTGCATTTTAGTACCAGGTTTCCATTGAAAAGATTAGCGTGTTGCGCGCAGTCGCTCTTTTCATGTAGCTGTAAGTTAACGTTGTGTTAACACTTCCATCTGACGTCGGATTTCTTGAAAATCAATTAGTTGCTAAGGTAACCCGACCTTACGCTATAGAATTTACGTTTAACGTCCGTGCTTATTACCTGTGATCGCCTCTCAAGAAAATAAAAAAACACTTATCCATATTTTTAATATTCAAATACTATTTTCTAATATAATTATATTTAACACTTCATAAATATAAGTAATATTTCTTGCTGCCCTAGGCATAGGTCTAGTTTGCATTCTGTAGATATATTATTATATTTAAATATATACTGATATTTCTATTAGAATATAAGTTCAACTATTTCTATACATGAGACAACAATAAATATTACTTATAACAATTTATTTCTACATTAAAACACTTGCATTATTTGCAAGTTTTATCATTTCAATAGAAAATAGGTCTCAAAAAGCACAATTTTCCTCTTTTACACCTAGTTGAGCTGGGGGTAATATATCTCAATGTATCGACAGCCTCCGACAATGTATTAATGGTTAGCGCTTTCAATGGAAACCTGGTATAATTTATCGATTAACGGCTTCTATTACTTTTTTTTTTTTTTTTTTTTTTTTTTTTTTTTTTTTTCATTTTTAAAAGAAGTTTATTAAATTTCATCTATTTTTACAGGGAAGGTTGAAAATACCCTACATTCTATTTAAACCACATACAACTATTCTATATCATTAGCAAATTACCCCCCAAAAAAGTGGTACCATTGAAAATAATTAAATATAAAATAAGATAATGTTTTCAAAAACAATATGGAGGCATTCCCTGTTTTCTCAGAAAAATAAAGGGCAAGGATGGGAGTGGATCCTTACTCGGACGAAGTGGGCATAGGTCCCACAAAACGCGTAAGACCGGGAGGAATCAGTGACGTCACTTCCGATTCTTGCTACGGATCCACTTCCAGTTTCTCTGAAACCGCTAACTCCGGTGTGTTTTTTGTCTTCTTCTACTATACACCAACGATTGGACTATTCCATCAAGATAAGAGAAGTAATTATTGCATTCAATGACCATCAATTGCACATTTTCATAAACTTTCCACGGAAATTTTTTAGATAAAGATTTTTTTACGATCGTTTTTATTTTTAACGTAGTGCGCACTACAAATACTACCGCAAAATTAAATCTGTAGTTACTTGTTTTTACTAAATCCCCCTAAATCAATTATTTACTTATTTGCTTTCTTTTTAAAACATAAATTAAATTAAAGCTTTTTTATAGGTACATCTAATTAAATTTGCATACACTTTTTATCAATTCCTACGCACCTTTTTATACAGATTATAAAATATTTTTTACTCTGGTTAAATATACGATCCGGCATCTGACTGATACATACTTTCAATGAGTTAGTTTCAGTCAGTAAGCCAGATCCAGATTAAATCTGCTTCAGTAACATTGTTTTATGTATGTATTCCTATATATATATATATATATATATATATATATATATATATATCTCTTTTTGCTCTTTTGATTTGTGTTTTTAAACATACCAATAAAACATTGTTTTTAAGCACCAGGACTCAGCACATTAACGCTGCTTTCAAAAATAGTGACTGCAGTCAGTGGAAACTGAGCCCACCATCACTAAACTGTATAAGATTTTAAACCCTCACACAAGAATATTCTTTTGGTTTTATAAGTAAACACATTATCAGTTATTTAAACTGAGATCATTATTTTTAGGGTCCTTTAGTGCTAATTCTATACCTTTCTATTCATTCCTTTTTTCCTACTTGTTAGTGGTTTTAAGTACATTCTTTTAGAATATAGCAGCTCCAAGGAACCCCATACCTCACTAGCCAGGGCTTTGGACAGCACTTATTACTAATCCCTCATTTTATATAAGAATTTATTGCTGCTAAAGAATTTATTTCATCTCAGATAACAGCATAGAAATTGACTGGCAAAGTGTATTGTTCTATTGTTTAACTAAGCACTGTTAAAGTTAGTGGCTCATATCTTGGTATCTCGTTGTGGTATTTTAATGAAATTCAACTGTGAATAAGGTTAATAAATAAGGTAACTTTTGTGATTGTTGCATAGCATATTATAATAGTTTAAATGTGTATAGTTTGATTCAGGTCTGGCTTTCTACAAATATATTTCGATATGTCTATAAATTTTAACTAATATAAAAAATTTAGGAATTTACATTAATTTTATTGTTTTGTATATGCATTTTTATTGGAGGTTTATTTTAAAGGATAATTATTAAATATATTATATTATAACCCTGCCATATACTGACATTAATAAACAAGGAAAATACAATTTTTTCCTGTACAATATTAATAAACACAGGGGGTGCTTTGGTGGTGAATGGTTGTGTAAACTGGTCAGTATGAGGACGGACCTGTATATTCCTGTGTGGTGTTTCGATTCTATCACATATATAAGAGAAACTGAGGTGCACATATATAGAGGAACAAAGGACAGCAAAAGAGCTCTTCTAATCTGGGGCTTTTATAAATGGAATTTAGAAAGTATTATTTACAATAGGATCCTTTTTGATGCTTCTATTTAGAGAGTTTGTCCTCTTTAGGATAATTGTAAAAAAGTTTGTACACTGTGTATATAAAATGTATCTGTGTGTAAATATTTGGTGTTTTGTGATACCTGACTTTTAATAAAAAATCTTTTTTTCCACTTTCTAAACATGTGAAAGGTTTCTTCCCTTGTGAATACTTTCATGTTTTCTCAGTTTACCCTTATCTATAAAACATTTTCCACACTCTGTACATGTGAAAGACTTTTCTCCTGTGTGATTCATTTCATGATATTTCAGACTACTTATTTGTTTAAAACATTTTCCACACTCTGTACATGTGAACGGCTTTTCTCCTGTGTGACTCCTTTCATGAGATTTCAGATGATCCATTCGTGTAAAACTTTTCCCACACTCTGTACATTTGATGAGTTTTCAGATTACTCATATATATAAAACCTTTTCCACACTCTATACATGTGAAAGGCTTTTCTCCTGTGTGAATCATTTTATGAGTGTTCAGACTATTTATATGTCTAAAAATGTTTCCACACTCTGTACATGTGAAAGGCTTTTCTCCTGTGTGAATCCTTTCATGAGTTTTCAGATTACTCATATATATAAAACCTTTTCCACACTCTATACATGTGAAAGGCTTTTCTCCTGTGTGAATCATTTTATGAGTTTTCAGACTATTTATATGTGTAAAACTTTTTCCACACTCTGTACATGTGAAAGACTTTTCTCCTGTGTGACTCCTTTCATGAGTTTTCAGATTACTCATATATATAAAACCTTTTCCACACTCTATACATGTGAAAGGCTTTTCTCCTGTGTGAATCATTTTATGAGTTTTCAGACTATTTATATGTCTAAAAATGTTTCCACACTCTGTACATGTGAAAGGCTTTTCTCCTGTGTGAATCCTTTCATGAGATTTCAGATCACTCTTTTGTGTAAAACTTTTTCCACACTCTGTACATGTGAAAGGCTTTTCTCCTGTGTGACTCCTTTCATGAGTTTTCAAATTACTCATATACTTCTATTACTTTCTATGGGACGCGAAAATCTTTTCGGCAGCCGAAGTCCGGCAGCCGATATTGAGGTATAACGCGCCATTGGAAACAGTCGTTAAACGCTATTGCTTTCGACAGCATATTTAACGGTTTGCGAGTGCACGCAAACTGAATTACGACTCAATGGAAGCGAGGCCAAAATCGGGCATTACTCTCATGTGATACTGACATTTTTGCTGAAACAAGATAAATGCTGTTTCCATGTGTCAGTGAGAGGGAGATTTCAGAGTACCCTGACTCCAGCATTACCTCTCAATCCAGGACAGTGAGAGAGCTGGAGGGTGGAATCAGAGCCATGTGCTTCAGTGCAGAATCTCACAGACCGATTTCCATGTTGACACTGACAGGTCTTGGAATGCAGGGACGGGAGCTGAACTCAGGGTTGCATAATCAAAGCACAGTCAGCAACCACATTATTGTAAATGCTGGATTAGGCATATTGACATCATGTACTCGGATTCAAATCAGCAATAAAGACCTGCCGCGGCTGTCTGTAAGCACGCCTCTACTGTGGAAGCATGTTGGGCATTGTAATCCTGCAGGTGATCATGCTGGAGTAATGTGGTAATTTTATAAGGCCTTAGGCAACCGCCTACTTTGCCTAACGCTAGAGCCGCCTCTGCCTGGGAGTCTAGAGATTAGTAATGCACCGAAATGGAAATTCTGGACCGAAACCGAATCCGAAAATCCGGGATGCACTTGGCCAAAAACCGAAACTGATACCGAAAATGTATTTTTTCAAATTATTTTTTTTAAGTTTTTTTTTTTTTGCATAATTAGAGCCAATAAAAAAGCCCACACTTTTATTGAAAGTAACACACTAAAATTGGACAAAAATATCTTAAAACAATAATATGCTACACAATAATTTTACCAAGAAAAAAAAAAAAAAAAACAGGCAAAAAATAATGCAATTTTCGGCCAAAATGTTTCTGCGACCAAAATTTTGGTGCATTCCTACTTAAAACCATTATAAATATCAATATACTGTATTATTCTTCATTTAGTTCTATGTAAAAGAATCATATTTAACAGTTTGTTTGTTTTTTACCAATTATCCAAATAAAGTATAGTCCTAGAAAACTCATTATATGCAGAACAGTAAGTCAAGTAATAAACTTAAACAGCAGCTCTAGGCTAGCATCAAATTTGAAACATGCTACACAATAATTTTACCGAAAATAACAGGCAAAATAACCGAAAACCGAAATAGCCAAAAATGCCATTTTCGGCCGAAACTTTCTGCGGCCGAAATTTCGGTGCATCCCTACTAGAGATATTCTTGTCAATCCAACCACATTAAGCAAGTTTTATCATTGCTATTCTCCTATATTTGTGCCCTAAAAATGCGCACACAAATTATTAGCCCTGTATATCATTCAAAAATGCGCCTAATATTAGGCATGTCTGACTGTTAAATTCTCCTACTCTGTTCCCATTTTCCTTGGTGCACAGATGATCCAAACAAAGCTACTAGCGGGGCTGTATAAATATTGCTATTGGTTCATATACCACTTACATGAAGAATAGTTGTTTATTTTCAATAATAAATAAGGCGCAGATACTAATCCGACTGGAGAAATTTATCTTCACGTGTCCTCAGGTCTCCCATGGGGAAGCGAAAAAAAGAAACATTTTTTTTTTATAAATTTAAGCCCACAGATACGCTTCTCTAAAGGCGAGCTGAAGAGAACCCATAGCAGAATTACCCAGAGAATTCTCCTTGCACTTGATAAATCTTGCTCATTATGTCTTAGATATTTAGAAGCATCCATGTAACTGCTGACAAAATTTCTCCCTAGAAGCCATATCTCTGCTTGCCTGAATGTCTTTATCCGTTAAAGGACCACTAAACACATTAGAAACTGTATAATCAATAAATGCATAATAAAAAGACAATGCAAAAGCACTTTACTTGAATTTCACACAAGTATAATCAGCCAATCACAAAATGCATAGATGTATATCCTATGAATCTTGCACATGCTCAGTAGGAGCTGGTACCTCAGAAAGTGCATATAAAAAAATTAAATTGGAAAGTTGTTTAAAATAGTGTACTCTATTTGAATCATGAAAGTTTAAATTTGACTTGACTTGTCCAGTTAAATACACTACAATGTCATAATTAGCACATACATAATAAAAAGACAATACAATGTGCTATTGCATTGTCTTTTATTACTTTGAATTTAAAATTAGTAGAAGATTGTGTATGGCAAATTTCAAAGTTAATTATATCTCCCCCCCCCCCGTATAATGTTATAGCCAATCACGAAATGTATATACGAATAAACTGCACACTTTTGCTCATGTTCAGTAGGAGCTGCTGTCTCAGAAAGTGTGCATGTAAATACAAAATTGGGAACATTATAATTATTTTAAAGATGTGCTCTTGCAAATACATTGATTAATGTGTGTTAGAAATATATTTGTGTGAAAATATGGCAATATATATGGATATTGTTCTTTAAAACAACTATTCCACCTAATCCAATAGCAACATAGCTTAATGTTATGATGTGAAACTTCCCTTATGAAGAGTAGGGCAGTGTAACAATGTTGTATAACATTCCCATATGCCATTGGCTGATTTGTTTTTGCTTTTAGTAAGTTGCCATAAATCTTAAAACAAATAATCTGCGCTTACTGAACAGTACTGTGAGGAACAAAAACAGTATAGTAAAAATGTATTGTAATCAAAAAGTGAAATACAACCATGCAATAATTTAAACCAATTGATTTTCAAAAATATTCAAAATATATTAATCATCCAGAAGAATTAATAACAAAGTTGAAAATTCAAATATAATAATAATTATTATTTTGTATTAATATTGGGGAAAACCCCACAAAATGTACTGACCGTAGTTGGCTTCTGTGACTCCGGGAGTATAGTAGAATATTGTGCTTGTGAGATCTAGGCTTCTGGCAGTTAAAAACGCTCCCACTCTGTTTGATCAATGGTGCAGCTTTTCCATTCACTGAACACTAAGGAGTGTTCAGGCTATGAATTACTGGAAACACAAGAAAACAAGAGCGCGACCACAACTCAAGGTAAAAGATTTCACAACTTTACTAAGAGCATATAATCAGTTGCACTTACAAGAGGATAATATACAATGCGCCTTTTAACAACACACAATCAGCAGTCTTCAGTATCCGGGTAAGTGCTCTCATATGCAGCTCTATGTATCCTCGTCTCTTCTCCTGCAGTACTAGTGCCGTATGTAGAACGTCCCTGTCTACGCGTTTTGTCCAGCTTCTGCAGACTTTGTCAAGACACTAGACGTGAGTTCCTTTCGGTAGCGGCTTTCCTCTGTAAAAACTCTCAACTCCACCTTCTTGCTGTGACTTATACCAATCGGATTCCCGGTTTCACACACACCTCCTGTCCATATGTTACTGGCGTGCGTGTTTATTATTCGGCTCATAGTCAAAAACAAATAGTGTGTATTTAACTTAGCTTAATATAAAACGACTATTACCGGTATTTTCCTAAAAAAAAAAAAAACTTTATTATTAAAAAAACAGCTTTAAAATCTATTCATGACAAATGCATAAAAAATTATAAATAAATTCATTAATTAATTTAACAATACCTAACATTAAGTTATAAATTGATAAATACCGAAAAATGTAAAAACAACATTTATAATCAGTTCATACATTATAATAACAATACAATGCACTAAAAATAATTGGCATATTAATGTTCATATTAATATTAATGTAATAATACATCACATTTCTCCTTTTCTAATGATACATCATATTTCTCCTTTTGTAAAACCTACCCATATATGCAAATAGTATATCTCTATATTCACTCAGAGACAACTTTTCACAGTACCACCCTATATTTATATTAAAGCATGAATGCCTGAAGATCTAAATCTATGTTTAAGCCTAAAACTTACCATAAAACTTGCTCACAAGCATTCTCTCAGATCCGTTCCTGCCTATCCTCCGTTTAAGGAATACCGATTTTGTGCTACATATCAATGATATGTATAAAAAGCACTTATCTGTTCACAGACTTGACTGCATTAAGGATTTAAACATTGTTTTAGCACTGGGCAATTTTTGCGAGTAGGAAGGCTTGTTTTGGATAGAATTAGTAGTAAGATTAGAAATTCTCTTCACATTACAAATTGGGCCAGATGACAAATGATGTGCTAATGATAGGACGGGAGCAATAAACAATATAGTTGGACAGCGCTACCATTAGCGCTTCTTTGATAATTTAAAGTCCATGGTAAAGCAAATAACTTTAGGAATACAGCACTGTACACTGTAATCCCTTTACATCTGTGCACTTGCCAATAGTGCACCTCTGCCCAAGTACCTTGCATGCATCATAGTCTGCCTGTAGCACAGGGAAGCTGAGTAGCGCAACGCTTCTGCATACATATGAGTAACATGTAAGAATCATGTCACTCATGTGATGAAGCTGAATCACGCAGCAAATTTTTTAACCTCTTTAGATAGTAGGCATGGTGGTATGGTAGGTGGGTCCAATGTGAGTGAGTGAAGTTGCAGGGAGCTTTGCATGGATATGTGGGCAGTTTCACAACTCAGGCTGTTTGTCTCTGCTCTTGCCTGTCCTTGTACCTCCTCTCCTGTGTGTCTCTGCTTCTCTTGTCCACCCCTGTTTCTTCTCCAGCCCAGGCTTTGCCATTCCTCTTGCCCAACTAGGGTCTCTCCTTCACAAAGTCAGCCTCTCTCTTGCCCAGAGTTTACGTCCCCTGCTGGTCAGAGTCTGTTTCTCCTCCTGCCCAGATTATGATTCTTCTCTTGCCTACTCAGTCCGGTGAAGGTACAACTAACAGTGGGTAGATCTTTGCCCTCAGTGCCCTGTAGTGCCCTGCACCAGGTGTCCCAGCTGTATGAGCACCAGCAGCAGCAACCTCCTCCTGTCCTGTTGTGTGGTTATATTATACTGTTTATAATGCTGTTTAGTATTCATAGTATTCATTTAAAATCTTTAAATATAATGTATTAGTTTACTTATGTCTGGAACCTAACTCCCTCACTTCCCATTGACTTACATTATCAACTGGGTTTCAATTCACACTGATTTTATTTTAAAAAAATTTTTTAAAGATTTTATTATACGCACCGTGATACAATGACAAGACAAAGGATGAAAAAAAACAAAAGAAAGAAGAAAATACATGAAAAAACCTAAAACAAAACAACGAGCCATCTCTTATTTAGGGACGCAGCCCTCTGACAAAAATATACATAGGCAACCTGTTAAATATACAATTTCTGACAATGTATCTTTCTGCCAGACCTTATGAGGTTGTATGGGTCTATGGACTGTATCTCTCTAAGTCCTAGGGAAAGGAAAAAAAAAAAAAAGAGAACATCCCTCCCCACTACCTCTATCATCAAGCTATCGCTTTATCGACCCTAACACCTATATACTTATTACTACAGGCGTACCCAGCCCCACTCTTGGGGTAGAACATTTTTTAACATGAGTATCATAAATTCAGGAGAGTTTTGTAAGGGTAATATAAGTTGCTTTTGTGCCGTAAGTGGCCTTTCCCTGATTATGTTTAACCATTTTGAAAAAAAGACTGTAAGTCTCTTTTTCTGAATAAGGTTTAATATTAAATAGCTCAATCGTCATCTGTGTATTCATATTATTTATAAATTCTTTCAAACTTGGCTCTTCAGTAGATTTCCACTTTTTAAATACTATATTGCGAGCAACTAAGATAGCCAAGTTTATAAGAAGTTTATCTGGTTTATATTCACCTTCATCATATAACAAAAAAACGTTGATTGCAGTCAGGGATATTCTGGTCCGTAGAAATTTATTGAGCCAGTAATTAATTTTACCCCAGAACTGTACAATCTTTGGGCAAGCCCAAAGACAAAGTATGATATCAGCTTTCTCAGCTCTACATTTATAACATTTACAACGTGATGCCACATCTGCCCAGTTATTAACTTTATCAGGGGTTAGATAATAGTTATTCAGTAATTTGCATTGTGACTCTCTCCAACTACAAACTGTCGTAGCGGATTCGAAGTTAATGAAGCATTTTTTGACCTCTTGAGTCTGTATCTGCCGGAATAGCCTATTCATATAGGTTGTGATCTTTTCAACTTGCGTTATCCCAGATTTAACACCTAACATATTGTACCATATTGAAATTGATCTCTTCCCTGCTTTATATAGTTTCAGTCCAGATTCTATCTCTTTCCAATCCCACTCTGTCCCAAATAGTTGGCATAATTGGTGAAAGTAACTCCTACTCTGTAAATAAGCATAAAAGTTTTTTGATTGTAATTGGAACTTGTTTGCAATTTCTAAAAATGATTGTATATGTATTGTGTCTTCTTGCTTAAGTTGGATCCATCTCTTTAGCCCTTTCTCTTTCCATGCTTTATATACCGGGTCAAACAGACCCGGTAAAAAATCAGGCATGCCTATGATAGGGCAATATTTTGAGATGTGATATTGGCACTCTAGAAGGATACAAAATTTCTGCCAGTCTGATATAATATTCTTAATTGTTATTAGTTTAGAAACATTATTAGGAATTTATTTTTTATCTATATGCAACACTACCTTAAGGTCGTATGGGGTAATTATCTCTGATTCCAGATTGTAGTATGTTGCATATTCCCCCTCAACTAACCAGTCTGCCGCAAATTTGACCAGTGTCACCAAATTATATGTTTTAAGGCAAGGAAGTTCCAAGCCCCCGTCTTTTCTACGTTGAACAAGCTTATTCATTGCCAGCCGAGATTTACCATTATTCCAGAGAAATTGGGTTATTGTTTTATTAAACCTATGTAGATCTGATTTTAGTATAAATCGGGGCAGGTTTTGTAGTATAAATAGAAATTTAGGAAAAATTATTGTTTTAATTACCATTATCTTTGCTGACAATGACAATTTATACATACTCCATTTTGCTAATTCCTGAGGTAATTTGTCAAATAGCTTTTCATAGTTAATTTTATACCAGTCATTTGGGTTTTTACATATACTTATGCCTAGGTATTTCAACTATTGTACCTCTTGGAATCCATGTTTAACATAGCTCTTTTTGTTTTTTTGTATCCAGAGTATCTCAGATTTTTGCAAATTCATTCTATACCCAGAAAATTTGCTATAGGTTCCTATTATATTTAAACATTTTGGTATACTTTATGCAGTATTATATAAGTACAATAGCAAATTGTCCGCATATAATGAGATTTTTATATCATGTTTACCAATTCGGATACCTGTTAACTCTTGTCTTTGCCAGAGCTTCAAGGGAAATGTTAAATAAAAGTGGCGATAATGGACAACCTTGTCTCGTCCCTTTATAAAGTGTTATGTATTGGGATAATTCTGAATTTACTAAGAGTTGTGATCTAGGGTTGTTATAGATTGCTTTAGTTAAATTAAGTAGGTTGCCTTGTAGGCCAAATTTATCAAGTGCCGTAAATAGGTGATCCCATGTAATAGCATCAAATGATTTTCTGCATCTATTGCGAGGAGGGCCAGGTCTCCACTAATTTGCTTCTTATTTCCGCTAAATTTATTATAATAATAATCTAAGGTTACCAATATGCGTCTAATGTTTCTAACCACATTCCTGCCTGGCATGAAACCTGTCTGATCCTGGTGTATAACCTCGCCGAGCACTTTTTTTGGCCTATCTGCCACTATTGCCATTAACAGTTTATAGTCTACATTTAACAGGGATATTGGTCTATAAGACCCTAGTTCTTCACGATTTTTACATTTCTTGTGGACCAATGTAACAATTGAATTAGCAAAATATTTTGACTGTTTGTTATTATTAACATAGTAATCGTTAAATAGTTTTCCTAGCGTGGCAACAATATCTATTCTGATACTTTTGTAAAATTCGGCTGGGAGCCCGTCAGGCCCAGGCGCTTTGTTGTTTTTCAGCTTTTTTATTGCCATGTCAATTTCCCTTTCAGATATTCTTTGGTTAATCTCCTTAAGTGCCTCCGATGTAATTCTAGGAACTTTAATACTTTGCCAAAATTTATTTTTAGCATCTTCATCTATTACTTCAGCTGAATACAATTTTTGATAATATCTAAAAAAAGGCTTGTCTAACATCGGAAGCGTGTGTATGATGACTATCTCCTTCCCTTATATTAGAGATTATATTCTTATTGCTTTTTACTTTAATCAATTTTGCCAAATAACCCGCAAATATACCCTGTGGGCCTTGAAAGATTGCCCTACTTTTTAGATCTTCCATTGTCCATTTCTGTTTTAGGAAGATTTCTCTTTCCTCCCTTACCAGTTTATATCTATCCCATGTATTTGTGTGAGGATTAGATAAATAGGTGTTATATGCGTTTTTAAGTTGCAGGGGCAGTGAGTGCTGAGCTTTGCATGGATATGTGGGCAGTTTCACAATTCAGGGTGTTTGTCTATGCTCTTGCTGTCCTTGTACCTCCTCCCTGTGTGTCTCTGCTTCTCTTGTCCACCCCTGTTTCTTCTCCAGCCCAGGCTTTGCCATTCCTCTTGCCCAACTAGGGTCTCTCCTTCGCAAAGTCAGCCTCTCTCTTGCCCAGAGTTTACCTCCCCTGCTGGTCAGAGTCTGTTTCTCCTCCTGCCCAGATTATGATTCTTCTCTTGCCTACTCAGTCCGGTGAAGGTACAACTAGCAGTGGGTAGATCTTTGCCCTCAGTGCTCTGTAGTGCCCTGCACCAGGTGTCCCAGCTGTATGAGCACCAGCAGCAGCAACCTCCTCCTGTCCTGTTGTGTGGTTATATTATACTGTTTATAATGCTGTTTAGTATTCATAGTATTCATTTCAAATCTTTAAATATAATGTATTAGTTTACTTATGTCTGGAACCTAACTCCCTCACTTCCCATTGACTTACATTACATTATCAACTGGGTTTCAATTCACACCGGTTTCTATTTACAACCTCCGGAACCTAAGCCTGGCGTAAATTGAGGGCTACCTGTATACACATTTTGGTAAAAGTGTATTATTATTAATAAAAAAAATAATTAAAAGGGATATGGTATATGGCAAAGTGTTTGTATGGGAGGGGCTCCAATATATATATATATATATATATATGTGTGTGTGTATTCACGTCTATATTTCTCCAACATTGGTGTGTCCGGTCCACGGCATCATCCATTACTTGTGGGATATTCTCCTCCCCCACAGGGAAAGGCAAGGAGAGCACACAGCAAGAGCTGTCCATATAGTCCCTCCCAGGCTCTGCCCCCCCAGTCATTCTCCTTGCCACTTTGAACAAGTAGCATCTCCTCGGGGATGGTGAGGAGTTTGTGGTGTTTAGTTGTAGTTTTTTATTCTTCTATCAAGAGTTTGTTATTTTAAAATAGTGCTGGTATGTACTATTTACTCTGAAACAGAAAGAGATGAAGAGTTCTGTTTAAAAGAGGATTATGATTTTAGCAGACGGTAACTAAAATCAGTTGCTGTTCCCACACAGGACTGTTGAGATGAGAGAACTTCAGTTGGGGGGAACAGTTTGCAGACTTTTCTGCTCAAGGTATGACTAGCCATTTTTCTAACAAGACTGTGTAATGCTGGAAGGCTGTCATTTTCCCTCATGGGGATTGGTAAGCCATTTTCTTAGTCTCAAACAGAATAAAGGGCTTATTATGGGCTATACACTGGTAGACACTCTTAAGGGCTAAATCAATTGCTTTATTTAAGTATTATATGCAGTTTGAAGTTGAATTTCACACTTTTATAACATTGGGGAACGTTTTTTAGCACCAGGCACTTGTTAAGACACCTTCCCAGTCAGGAAGGGCCTTTCTCTGTAGTAGGCAGAGCCTCATTTTCACGCCATTACTGTGCAGTTACTTTTGAGTACAGTACATGCAGCTGCATGTGTGTGGGTCTGGAATCCACTAAAAACGTTCCTAGAAGGCTTCATTTGATATCATATACCCCCCTGGGATTGGTGAAGTCGCAGCAAAGGCTGTAGCTGGGACTGTAAGGGGGTTAAAATTAAAAACGGCTCCGGTTTCCACATTTTAAGGGTTAACAGCTTGAAAATTGGGGTGCAATACTTTGAATGCATTAAGACACTGTGGTGAAAAAGATTGGATAATTCCTTCATAGTTTTTCACATATTCAGTAATAAAGTGTGCCCTGTTTAACATTTAAAGAGACAGTAACAGTTTTGTTTTAAAACGGTTTTTGTGCTTTATTAACCAGTTTAAGCCTGTTTAACATGTCTGTACCTTCAGATAGATCATGTTCTGTATGTATGGTAGCCAATGTGCTTCCCCCTTCAAATATAGTGTGATAATTGTGCCATAGCGTCCAAACAAAGTAAGGACAGTACTGTCACAAATTGTAAAGTTGCCCAGGATGATTCCTCAGATGAAGGAAGTAGACATAGTTCTACATCATCTCCTTCTATGTCTATACCAGTTATGCCCGCGCAGGCGACCCCTAGTACTTCTAGCGCGCCAATGCTTGTTACTATGCAGCAATTGACGGCAGTAATGGATAACTCCATAGCTAATATTTTATCCAAAATGCCAGCATTTCAGAGAAAGCGCGATTGCTCTGTTTTAAACACTGTAGAGCAGGAGGGCGCTGATGATAATTTTTCTGTCATACCCTCACACCAATCTGAAGTGGCAGTGAGGGAGGGTTTGTCAGATGGGGAAATTTCTGATACAGGAAGAATTTCTCAGCAGGCAGAACCTGATGTTGTGACATTTAAATCAAAATTAGAGCATCTCCGCGCATTACTTAAGGAGGTGCTATCTACTCTGGATGATTGTGACAATCTGGTCAACCCAGAAAAATTGTGCAAGATGGACAAGTTCCTTGAGGTCCCGGTGCACCCTGATGCTTTTCTGATACCTAAACGGGTGGCAGACATAGTGAATAAGGAGTGGGAGAAGCCAGGCATACCTTTTGTCCCTCCTCCTATATTTAAGAAATTGTTCCCTATGGTCGACCCCAGGAAGGACACATGGCAAACAGTCCCTAAGGTCGAGGGGGCGGTTTCTACTCTAGCCAAGCGCACAACCATTCCTATTGAGGACAATTGTGCTTTCAAAGATCCTATGGATAAAAAATTGGAGGGTTTGCTTAAAAAGATTTTTGTACAGCAAGGTTACCTCCTTTAACCTATTTCGTGCATTATTCCTGTCACTACAGCGGTGTGGTTCTGGTTCGAGGAACTGGAAAAGTCGCTCAGTAGGGAGACTCCGTATGAGGAAGTCATGGACAGAATTCACGCACTTAAGTTAGCTAATTCCTTTATTTTAGACACCGCTTTGCAGTTAGCGAGGTTAGCGGCGAAAAATTCAGGGTTTACAATTGGGGCGCGTAGAGCGCTCTGGCTAAAGTCTTGGTCGGGGGATGTATCTTCCAAGACAAAATTGCTTAATACCCCTTTCAAAGGTAAGACCCTTTTTGGGCCAGAATTGAAAGAGATTATTTCAGACATCACTGAGGGAAAGGGCCATGCCCTCCCACAAGATAAACCTTTCAAGGCTAAGAATAAGTCCAATTTTCATTCCATTCGCAATTTCAGGAACGGACCGGCTTCCAACTCGGCAGCCTCTAGACAAGAGGGTAACGCTTCCCAGACTAAACCAGCTTGGAAATCAATGCAAGGCTGGAACAAGGGTAAACAGGCCAAGAAGCCTGCTGCTGCTACCAAAACAGCATGAAGGGGTAGCCCCCGATCCGGGACCGGATCTAGTAGGGGGCAGACGCTCTCTCTTTGCTCAGGCTTAGGCAAGAGATGTTCAGGATCCCTGGACACTAGAAATAGTCTCTCAGGGTTTTTTTCTGGAGTTCAAGGAACTACCCTCAAGGGGAAGGTTCCACATGTCTAACTTATCTTCAAACCAAATAAAGAGACAGGCATTCTTACATTGTGTAGAAGACCTGTTAAAGATGGGAGTGATACACCCAGTTCCAACTGTGGAACAAGGTCGGGGGTTTTACTCAAATCTGTTTGTAGTTCCCAAAAAAGAGGGAATTTTCAGACCAATTCTGGATTTAAAAATTCTAAACAAATTTCTCAGAGTTCCATCGTTGAAATGGAAACCATTCGAACAATTTTATCTACAATCCAGGAGGGTCAATTTATGACTACCGTGGATTTAAAGGATGCGCATCTACATATTCCTATCCACAAAGATCATCCAAGCATTTTCACAAAGGTGCTAGGGTCCCTTCTAGAGGTTCTAAGACCAAGGGGTATTGCAGTGGCACCTTATCTGGACGACATTCTAATCCAAACGTCGTCTCTTTCCAAAGCAAAGGCTCATACAGACATTGTTCTAGCCTTTCTCATATCTCACGGGTGGAAGGTGAACGTAGAAAAGAGTTCCCTGTCTCCGTCGACAAGAGTTCCCTTCTTGGGAACGATAATAGATTCTTTAAAAATGAAGATCTTCCTGACAAAAGTCAGAAAGTCAAAGCTTCTAAAGCTTGTCAAGTTCTTCACTCTATTCTGCAGCCTTCCATAGCTCAGTGCATGGTAGTAGTAGGGTTGATGGTTGCAGCAATGGACATAGTTCCTTTTGCTCAAATTCATCTAAGACCATTACAACTGTGCATTCTCAAGCAGTGGAATGGGGACTATACAGACTTGTCTCCAAAGATTCAAGTAGACCAGATGACCAGAGACTCACTCCGTTGGTGGTTGTCACAGGATCACCTGTCTCAGGGAATGAGTTTCCACAGACCAGAGTGGGTCATTGTCACGACCGACGCCAGTCTATTAGGCTGGGGCGCAGTCTGGGATTCCCTGAAAGCTCAGGGTCTATGGTCTCGGGAAGAGTCTCTTCTCCCGATAAACATCCTGGAACTGAGAGCGATATTCAATGCTCTCCGGGCTTGGCCTCAACTAGCGAAGGCCGGATTCATAAGATTCCAGTCAGACAACATGACGACTGTAGCTTACATCAACCATCAGGGAGGAACAAAGAGTTCCTTGGCGATGAGAGAGGTATCCAAGATCATCAAATGGGCGGAGGATCACTCCTGCCATCTATCTGCAATTCACATCCCAGGAGTAGACAACTGGGAGGCGGATTATCTGAGTCGTCAGACTTTCCATCCGGGGGAGTGGGAACTCCACCCGGAGGTTTTTGCCCAGTTGACTCAATTATGGGACATTCCAGACATGGATCTGATGGCGTCTCGTCAGAACTTCAAGGTTCCTTGCTACGGGTCCAGATCCAGGGATCCCAAGGCGACTCTAGTGGATGCATTAGTGACGCCTTGGTCGTTCAACCTAGCTTATGCATTTCCACCGTTCCCTCTCCTTCCCAGGCTTGTAGCCAGGATCAAACAGGAGAAGGCCTCGGTGATTCTGATAGCTCCTGCGTGGCCACGCAGGACTTGGTATGCAGACCTGGTGAATATGTCATCGGCTCCACCATGGAAGCTACCTTTGAGACAGGATCTTCTAGTGCAAGGTCCATTCGAACATCCAAATCTAGTTTCTCTCCAGCTGACTGCTTGGAAATTGAACGCTTGATTTTATCCAAGCGCGGGTTTTCAGATTCAGTGATAGATACTCTGGTCCAAGCCAGAAAACCTGTGACTAGAAGGATTTACCATAAAATATGGAAAGGATATATCTGTTGGTATGAATCCAAGGGATTCTCATGGATTAATATTCCCAGGATCCTCTCCTTTCTAACAAGAAGGTTTGGATAAGGGATTGTCAGCGAGTTCTCTAAAAGGACAGAGATCTGCTTTATCTGTCTTGTTACACAGACGACTGGCAGCTGTGCCAGATGTACAAGCTTTTGTACAGGCTTTGGTCAGAATCAAACCTGTTTACAGACCTTTGACTCCTCCCTGGAGTCTAAATTTAGTTTTTTCAGTTCTTCAAGGGGTTCCATTTGAACCCTTACATTCCATAGATATCAAGTTACTATCTTGGAAAGTTCTGTTTTTGGTTGCTATTTCTTCTGCTAGAAGAGTTTCTGAACTATCTGCTTTGCAGTGTGATCCACCCTATCTGGTGTTCCATTCAGATAAGGTTGTTTTGCGTACCAAGCCTGGTTTTCTTCCAAAAGTTGTTTCCAACAAGAATATTAACCAGGAAATAGTTGTCCCTTCTTTGTGTCCGAATCCAGTTTCAAAGAAGGAACATTTGTTACACCATTTAGATGTAGTCCGTGCTTTAAAGTTCTATTTAGAAGCAACAAAGGATTTCAGACAAAACTTCTTTTTTGTTTGTCGTTTATTCTGGTAAGAGGAGAGGACAAAAAGCTACTGCTACCCCTCTTTCTTTCTGGCTGAAAAGCATTATCCGATTGGCTTATGAGACTGCCGGACGGCAGCCTCCTGAACGAATCACAGCTCACTCTACTAGGGCTGTGGCTTCCACATGGGCCTTCAAGAACGAGGCTTCTGTTGATCAGATATGTGAGGCAGCAACTTGGTCTTCTCTGCACACTTTTGCCAAATTCTACAAATTTGATACTTTTTGCTTCTTCGGAGGCTATTTTTGGGAGAAAGGTTTTGCAAGCCGTGGTGCCTTCTGTTTAGGTAACCTGATTTGCTCCCTCCCTTCATCCGTGTCCTAAAGCTTTGGTATTGGTTCCCACAAGTAATGGATGATGCCGTGGACCGGACACACCAATGTTGGAGAAAA
The DNA here is from genome assembly GCF_027579735.1 of Bombina bombina. Taxonomy (NCBI): domain Eukaryota; kingdom Metazoa; phylum Chordata; class Amphibia; order Anura; family Bombinatoridae; genus Bombina; species Bombina bombina. The sequence goes on from NC_069500.1 coordinate 1,243,067,955, forward strand.
CAGAATTTATGCTTACCTGATAAATTACTTTCTCCAACGGTGTGTCCGGTCCACGGCCCGCCCTGGTTTTTTAATCAGGTTTGAAAAATTTCTCTCTCTATACACTACAGTCACCACGGCACCCTATAGTTTCTCCTTTTTTTCTCCTAACCGTCGGTCGAATGACTGGGGGGGCAGAGCCTGGGAGGGACTATATGGACAGCTCTTGCTGTGTGCTCTCCTTGCCTTTCCCTGTGGGGGAGGAGAATATCCCACAAGTAATGGATGATGCCGTGGACCGGACACACCGTTGGAGAAAGTAATTTATCAGGTAAGCATAAATTCTGTTATTTGTTTGTGTGTATATGAGTCTGTGCGCACATACAAACATAAATACATATATACAGTCATGGCCAAAAATATTGGCACCCCTGCATTTCTGTCAGATAATGCACCACTTCACCCAGAAAATTGTTGCAATTACAATCGTTTAGGCATTCTTATGTTTATTTATTTTGTTTGTATTGGTATGACACAAAAAAGTGTAGAGAAAAAAGCCAAATCTGACACACGCAAAACTCAAAAATGGACAAAATTATTGGTGCCTTCTCAAAATTGTAAGAAATAATTGCATTCCAAGTTTGGGATGCTCCTGTAATTTGTAATTAAACTCACCTGTATCAATTAACAAGTGCTGACAATATAGAAATCACACCGGCAACCAGTTAAAATTGTGAAAATTTGAATCAACCTTTCTGTTGTGTGTCTCTTTGTGCCACACTGAGCATGGAGAAGAGAAAGAGCAGCAAAGAATTGTATGAGGATTTGAGAACAAAAATTGTGGAAAAGCATGGACAATCTTAAGGTTAGAAGTCCATCTCCAGAGATCTTAATGTTCCTGTGTCCACTGTGTGCAACATTGTTAAGAAGTTTACAGCCCATGGCACTGTAGCTAATCTCCCTGGACGTGGACGAAAGAGAAAAATATATCAAAGATTGTAACGAAAGATTGATGGTGGATAAAGAACCTCAATCAACTTCCAGACAAATTCAAGCTGACCTTCAGGCACAGGGTAGAAATGTGTCAGCTTGCACTATATGTCGCCATCTGAATGAAAAGGGACGCTAAGGTAGGAGACCCAGGAGGACCCCACTGCTAACACAGAAACATAAAAAAGCTAGATTGTAGTTTGCCAGAACTTACTTGAGGAAGCCAAAATCCATTTGGGAGAATCTGCTGTAGACAGACAAAAAATGTTTTCAGCTTTTTGGTAAAGCCCATCATTCTACTGTTTTCAGTCCCTACTGTCAAACATGGTGGAGGTTCACTGATGTTTTGGTGTTGCTTTGCTGCATCAGGCACTGTATGTCTTGACTGTGTGCATGGCATTATGAAATCTAAAGACTGCCAAAGAATTCTGTGGTGCAGTGTAGGACCCAGTGTCAGAAAGTTGGGTCTCCATCAGAGGTCATGGGTCTTACAGAAGTACAATAACCCAAAGTACACATCAAAAAGCACCCAGAAATGGTTTAAGACAAAGCACTGGAGAGTACTGAACTGGCCAGCAATGAGTCCAGGGGGCATATTTATCAAGCTCATGCCCCGTGTTTCTGGCGAGCCTGCAGGCTCGCCAGAAACAGCACTTATGAAGCAGCGGTCACAAAGACCGCTGTTCCATAACCTATCCGCCTGCTCTGAGCAGGCGGACAGACATCGCCGCAATTCAACACGATCGAGTACGATCGGGTTGATTGACACCCCCCTGGCGGCCTATTGGCTGCGAGTCTGCAGGGGGCGGTGTTGCACCAGCAGCTCTTGTGAGCTGCTGGTGCAATGCTGAATACGGCGAGCGTATTGCTCGCCGTATTCAGCGAGGTCTGTCGGACAGACATCGCTGCAATTCAACACGATCGAGTACGATCGGGTTGATTGACACCCCCCTGGCGGCCTATTGGCTGCGAGTCTGCAGGGGGCGGTGTTGCACCAGCAGCTCTTGTGAGCTGCTGGTGCAATGCTGAATACGGCGAGCGTATTGCTCGCCGTATTCAGCGAGGTCTGTCGGACCTGATCCGCACTGTCGGATCAGGTCTGACAGATCTTGATAAATAGAGGCCCAGATCTCAATTCCATAGAGCACCTGTGGAGAGATCTCAAAACAGCAGTTGGGGAAATGAACCCTTCCAATCTGAGAGGCCTGGAGCAGTTGGCAAAAGAAGAGAGGTGTTAAAAACTCATTGATGGTTAAAGGAAGGGATTGATTTCAGTTATTTTTTCCAAGGGGTGTTCTAACAAATATTAAATTGAGGGTGCCAATAATTTTGTCCAGTCCATTTTTGGAGTTTTGTGTGGAATGTGTCAGATTTGGCCTTTTTTTTTTCTCCACTTTTGTGTTATACCAATACAAACAAAAGAAATAAACCTGAGAATGCCTAAACATTTGTCATTGCAACAATTTTCTGGGTGACGTGGTGCATTATCTGACAGAAATGCAGGGGTGCCAATATTTTTGGCCATGACTGTATATATATATATATATATATATGTGTGTATATACAATATATATCTATATTTGTATATATTCATATTCATATAGATAGGTGTATATATTTTATTTTTCCAAAAATTATTTATATACAGTGTGTGTGTATGTATATATATATATATATATATATATATATATATATATATATATATATATATATATATATATATATATATATATATATATATATATATATATAATAAAAGGAACATTTTCTTCTATGTGAAGAGCATAGGAATGTAAAATACTCACTTTTGCACAGTTTGTCTAACGCTATGTCTGGTTAGCTCGCAAACGATAACTGTTAGAAGTCTAGGGGGAGAAGAAGTGGTATCCGAAGTCCTGAATTTAGCGCACATCAGTCTTTTGATCTTGTGCTAACTTTTTACTTTCAACTTAACCCGGCCACAACACATTTTTACTTTAAGCGCTGTTTGCGAGCAAGTGAAAAAATAATTTAGTGCGCCACTTGTAATCTGGCCCATAATTAGTTTAAAAAATGTTTTAAATATCTATTTTTGGAAAATTTAATCTCATGTGAATTAAACTTGGCAGGTGAGCTTGACATATAGGGGCAGAATTATCAAGGTCGCCAGAAACACAAGTTATGAAGCAGCGGTCTAAAGACTGCTGCTCCATAACCTGTCCGCCTGCTCTGAGGCAGCGGACAGACATCGCCGGAAATCAACCCGATCTAATATGATCGGGTTGATTGACACCCCCTTGCTAGTGGCCGATTGGCCGCGAATCTGAATGGGGCAGTATTGCAGTTCACAGGAACTGCTGGTGCAATGATAAATGCTGACAGCGTATGCTGTCGGCATTTATCGATGTGCAGCGGACATGATCCGCAATATCGGATCATGTCCACTCACATCATGATAAATAGGCCCCTTAGTAGTTACAATACAGATCTTTTTTCATAACAGTAGTACTCACATTATCAACATCATGAATCCTAATGTTAACTCTCCTAACATACATTATGAGAAACTCTTATTCTAGCTCTGCAAGAACAATTCACCATGGCATAGAGATTTTATGACATTGGATTAAATTACCTCTAATTCCTAAAATAATTATTTTGTTCAAGTGCAGCAAATTAATACATTTTGATATTTCACATCTAACCTTTGTAGCTTGTGTTTTTTTTTAATCTCATTAAAGCTTTTATCAACTAAGGCTAAGAATAAGCCAAAAATCTGTTTACAAAAAAATCCTATCTATGATTTTGAATACAAATTACTCATTTGCACATTCATTATTTATTTTTTGTGTGTGCAAAATTAATCACTTTTATTAAGTAGCTGTGATTTATTTTTATAATGCAACTAAAATGACACTGCTATTAGTATTTATAGTAATAATAATATCACATTACAGTTTTACATATGAATTCATATGATATTTTGTAAGACTTATGTGAGAGGGAGTCTGGAAGTATTAACACAGAACAAGCTTCTTTGGCTGTTTGTGGAGAGAGATCCACAGAGATGACTGAGCACGGCTGTAGATAACTTGCTGATCAATATTTAGGAGTATAGGGTGCCAAAAGTTCTTTTAGGTATCTAAGCCCCTGATCAGGCAATGCTTTCTAGGGCAGCAGACCTTTCTTCTTTTTTATGCACCACTTTACACTTAAGTAGCGCAGAGAAATGAGGATGGGGTGTGTGATGAACATTGCTGGTGGTATAAGACCTCAATACACTGCATTGCAGTGCTGCCAATGTGACAACACATAAGCATGACTGAGTCTATGGTGACCAAGAGTTTACTCTTTAATACATTTCTCAAGTGAAAAAAATGAGTGTCTGATTGGCTGTATGGCATTTTGCATATTTAGTTGTTTCTGTCTTTCACCAGAAGGTGGCTTAGACTTTCATTATTAAACAGATTATATTGCTGGAATCACACTTTCTTCTGTAGCCTTCTACCCGTTTTCAGCAAGAGGAGTAACCCAAAACTTTATAGATCTTGGTTTGTCGCTAATATTAGCCACATGGACTGTTGGGGATGTAGATACCATGTAAGAATTGATGAAGGAAACTTCTGTTTAGTAACTGCCATCTCAATATATATCATATCAATATGCTTAGAATATCACATTACTACCTTTGCCTGTATCTTGGCTTTAGAATGCTTTTGCCTTGTAACTAAGTGCCTTACTGAAAGGCCTGCACCATAACAATGTTATTAATATATTAGTAAACCACTATTCCATAGAATGTCATACACCACCCGCCAATGATTAATTACTATGGTTTAATCTATAATTCATTTCTTGGTTATTTGACTAGAAATATATGCAGACCGCATGTAAAATAGTTTAATAATAAAGTAAATTAACAGCATTTATATAACAATTTAGCATTTCTTGGTGTGTTTGGTCAGGTTTTAAAGATGAAAGCTTTTTTTTACCAACATCAGATAAAATGATTTCTGTGTTATGCTGTAATGAAAGATTGATGACACACAGAAAGCTACTGATGAAAGTTTAATCTAACCACGTGTCCCCTAGCTTACCTACAAGGGGGAAGACACTAATTCCCTAAGATACATTATCTTCTTATGACCTCCACAGTTAATATCCTTTTAGTAGGATAAGTAAAAGCTCCCATTATATTAAATCTTCATGTTTAACATAATTACCTGAAAATTACTTGTACTCCAGTACTTAACGTCTTTATAGCATTTTATAGTTTTTCCTTTTTTTCTTCACTTTACATTTATTCAGCAGCTTTAATTAACGTATGCTTGTGTGATCATTTAAATATTTTGTTTTGCCACACAAGTAATGATAACTACAAATGTAGTTTGTGGTGTTTTACAGCCCCTACTAGAAATCTGAGGAAGGGCAAATTAACTAGGCAAAGTAAATTAATGTGGAAAAGCACAATTTCTCCTGAAGTCTATGTATTTATTTTCTTCAAGACAGGCGACTAAGATTTCTAAAACCGTTACACCGTTTTGTAATCTTGAGATTGTGAAACACCCTTAAAGGACCGTTAAATACAGTTTTTTTCTTACACATTTTAAAATTTACTTAAATTTGATGGCTCCCTTTATCAGCCAGTGCCCCCCACCCCCACAGTCCCTTAAGGGTGGCCACCTGTCCAGGTTTCAGACAAGAAAACACACAGTTTTAAACAACAATTTACTTGTATTATCATTTTTTCTTCGTTTTCTTATTATCCTTTGTTGAAAAAGCATGGACGTTAGCTCAGGAGTGTGCATGTGTCTGCATTACTATATGGCAGCAGTTTTACAACAATGTTATACATTAGCAAGAGCACTAGATGGCAACATTATTTCCTGTCATGTAGTGCCTCATGCATGTGCACGCTACCTACCTAGGTATCTCTTCAACAAAGACTAACATGAGAATGAAGCAAATTTGAAAATTGAAGAAAAATGTTGGGTTTCATGTCCCCCTAAGCATTTGATTAATTGATTTCCTGCTGGTACTGCAGTATTTGTCGTTTTTTTCCCTATATATAAATATATAATCACTTTTAATACAAACATATTTTCCAGAAATGCAATTCTTAATCTTTTACACACCATTTTTCCTTGCTACATAAACAGTTACCATTATTTGAAAACTGCAGTTATTCCCCTAAGTGTCTTTTAAGTCATTCAATTAAATAGTTGTATCTGTACAAACAACTGCAGATGACGGACATCAAACTCAAGAGAGTAAAACAGATTAGGATATCTACCTGGAGCTAGAGGAACGGTCAACCTTGACATTGAATCATTAATGAAAGTTATCGATTGGAAGACTCCTGGTTTTAAAGAAATGAAAAGCTTTGAGTTTGATCTTTTACTCCTGGTTGTTGATTACAAAAAATATGTCTAATTTAATATGCTGTTTTTCTAATGATCAGTTTAACTAAAGAATAGCAAATGTGATGCATTTATCAGACATGGGTTGTTAAGAAAATAAGTCGGATATAGTCAATAGTTCTCTCTTCCATTAAATTTGTTTTTTTTAAGAGATTATGATTATTTTTTGGATAAATATATATGAAATATTCTTAATGTAACATAATACAATTTACTTTTACTTTTACGTTTCAGCAGCAGAAGAATGTGTTTTAGCCATATTCATTTTTAAAATACATATCCAGAGTGTATGATTTATTTATTTTTTAATTGACGTCTTTGCATTTGAGTGTTCTATCAGTGCATACTTGGCTGCAAGGAAATAATGTAGCTTTTAACATGAAAGTAGGTCAGACAGAAATTAAGATTGCAGAGAGGTTGTTTAACCTGTTATCTACTCTATAGTTACCAATCCACATCATTCCTGTACTATGTAGAACCTTTAGCTTTACCAGAATTAGGACTCACTTCCATGGAGGTGTTAGAAATAGAGCCGTAAACTACCAAAGTGGCCGACAGCTAAAAGTAATTTACCGCTCCATTTTATTACCAGGTTTCCATTGAAATATTTTCAAGAAGTTAATGTTGTGTTAATACTTCTATCCAACCTCGGATTTCTTGAAAATCAATTAATTGCTATGGTAACACGACCTTACACTATAAAACGTCTGTGCTCCCTACCTGTGATCACCTCTAAAAAGAAACAAAAATCAAAGATATACTTATTTTTAATACATATTTTTCACTGTAAGCAAATACTATTTTTATTATAATTATATCTTCTACTTTATTAATATATGTAATATGTATTGCTGCCCTAGGCATAGGTCTAATTTGAATTCTGTAGATATGTGTTTGCCTATCTTTTTATATTTAAATACATATTGATATGTCCATAAGAACATTAGTGCAACTATTTTTATACATGGGACAACAATATATGTTACATAGAATATTTTTTTCTACATTGAAACATTGCATTATTTGAAAGTTTTAAAATTTCAATGGGAAATAGGTCTCAAAAAGCTAGATTTTCCTCTTTTACACCTAGTTGAGCTGGGTGTAATTTTTCTCAATGTATCGACAGCCTCCGACAGCATATTAACGGTTTGCGCTTTCATTGGAAGCCTGGTATAAGTAATTGCTTAATGGCTTCATATACTTTCTATGGGATGCAAAAATAGCCGGATATTGATGTATAACGTGCCATCGGAAGGAGTCAATAAATGAACATGCTTCCGGCAGCATATTTATCAGTTTGCAATCTATTGCAAACATAACTACGTCTCAATGGAAGCGAGCCCTTAGTCTGTACAAAGGAGAATAATAATGTGCAGTTACACTTTAAGTTGTTCAAATCTGTTCTGGACTTATATCTAAGAGCTTCTATGGTGCTAAAAATCACTTTCCCCCCTTAGTGAGAATAAACTGTATACACGTAATGCCAAACCTGATTACATGCCACGGCTTCAAGCATCATCACATGGGTAACTTATCCTGTCAATAACATACTAATAGTAGAAATGTGTGTGCTAATTGTGTGCAGTATGGCTTCTGTTTGGTTGTACCGGCTTATGGCTGTGCTGTGAACAAAAGGCCTTTGGGCCTATTTATAAAGCTCCGTATAGAGCTTGAAGGCCTGTGTTTCTGGCGAGCCTTCAGGCTTGCCAGAAACACCAGTTATGAAGCAGCAGTCTAAAGACGGCTGCTCCATAACCTGTCTGCCTGCTCTGAGGAGGCGGACAGACATCGCAGGAAATCAACCCGATCGAATATGATCGGGTTGAGTGACAGCCCCTGCTAGCGACCGATTGGCCGCGAATCTGCAGGGGGCGGCGTTGCACCAGCAGTTCACAAGAGTTGCTGGTGCAATGCTGAATGCGGAGACCGTATCGAATCATGTCGGACAGAGGAGTGATAACTCGGCCCCCTTATGTGGCTGTGCCAACTTGAGATTGGGTTTATTGTCCCTGATGATTCTAAGGGATCAGTTGTTCACCTCTTGTTGGTGGACAAGAACACACCTCCACAGTCTTGTTGGTGGACAAGGACACACATCCATAGTCTTGTTGGTGGACAAGGACATACATCCATAGTCTTGTTGGTGGACAAGGACACACCTTCACAGTGTTGTTGGTGGACAAGGACACACCTCCACAGTCTTGTTGGTGGACAAGGACACACCTCCACAAACATGGTGGTAATAATGTAGGAAGGGAAGATCTATTTTGTTGGAAAAAAGGGGTATTAAACATGTTTAGGTTGTAATATAAAATGTTCAATTGTGTAGTAAAGAAAAAGTTTGAATATTTTTTATTTATTTATTGTGTCCATCTTTCCTGTATTTTTTTGTGGGCTTTTCAATTCCCATGAGATTTCACAAGCCTAACACTGTTATGTTCCACATAGTCATTGTTTGTTCACTCTAGTAACTCATTTCTATCTGTCCCTAATTGGGATCAGCATAGAAGATAAGATAAGCAATGCTTGAATGTCAGTGTGATACCCATTAGTTTATGGACATTTTTTTTTTGCTTATTTGCTGCTGCTGTGGACAGCCGGTGAGCCAATTGGCAGCAACAGTCGCACAAACCCAACAATCACTGGCTGTGTTCAGCATGGGAGCTGCAGTGCTTGCGTTTAAACCCTTTGCGGTAAAGTCACAATCAAGAATCACAAGCACTGCAGCTCCTGAGCTAAACACAGCCAAAGATTGTTGGGGTTGTGCGATTGCTGCTGCCAGTTGGCTTATCACCAGTTCTCTGCACCACCCATGAGGAACTTTACCTTTACCTGCGGCAAAACATTTAAATGTGGTGGGCAGGAGCAGGGACAGAGCTTAAAAAAATCATAAAAAAATCATAAGACCAAAGTAATATAAATACAATGAAATAAAGTATCTTTATTTAATTGCTCGCCGTATTCAGCGAGGTCTGTCGGACCTGATCCGCACTGTTCATTGTTGGCAACTACGATTTAGGCAACTTGCCAGGTTTTGATATATTGCAGAGCAATTCAGGGATACACCACTTGAGGAATTTGTGAACTGTGTAGCTACAAACATTCTGAGGATAACTGCAGTATGCCCTCCGGTTCTTCAAGAGAGAGGGAGAAGACAACAGTGTTGCCAGTGTTAATTACAGAATCAGCAAGCATTATAATTAATGAATATTCATTGCAATGTTTTTGTTTTACTATGCTTAATTACACATTTTATGGGAGATTTAAGTTTGTGGTTAATGTCCCTTTAAGTTCTGTAAATGGTGCTTAAATTAGGAGTGAGAGAATTTCCTAATTAAGGAAAATATTGTTCCGCAAGGCAAACTCCAATTAATCTGTATTAGTTTAATAGTGTAGGAGAGGAGTAACATTCAGTGCCTCAGGTTTTTCTAAATCAAAGACTTGATATATCAGAAAATTGTTTAGGAAACTGACAAAAGAAATAAAAAATGTAACATTACATGCAAAGGTCAAGCATTTCTAGTAAATGCCAGTAAGGGTGGCACTGGGAATGTTGGGGTTGGTTCTAATATCACAATTTCAATAGATAGCGCATGGGGCAAGGACAGGGGGCAGCTCTTTTTTTTCTTTCTTTCCCTTCTGTGTAGTGTGACATAGCGGTCCCGCCCTCCTCCTGCCCCCTCCAGCGATGGGCCGCCCACCTCCCTCCTTACGCTTCCACCCACCGACGATTGGCACCACCGCTGTCCGGGCACCAGTGGCCCTCTCTGCATCGGTAACTTTGCAAATCTATTTCTGCAGTGCCCCACTCGTGGGGCATGCAGAAATAGCGCAATCTTGCAATTTTCAGCAAGATTGCGGCAGAGAGAAGCCACAGGGTACGTCGCTGGTCCTTAAGGGCATAACGACCAGCGTTGTACAGGGTATGATGCTGGTCGTTGAGGGGTTAATACAATGTTCACAACCCTTGTAAGCTTAGAAGCCGGCCCATTTTACAACCCCTGTAAACTTAGGAGCTGGCTACATTAAGACACCAATCAGCAAGCGCTACCCAGGTTCTGAACCAAAAATGGTCTGGCTCCTAAGCTTACATTTTTGCTTTTTCAAATAAAGATACCAAGAGAATGAAGAACATTTGATAATAGGAGTAATTTAGAAAGCTGCTTAAAATTGCTTGCTCGAATCATGAAAGTTTCATTTAGACTAGACTATTCCTTTAACTCCCCTTTCAATAAAGCATTTATTCACATAGCCAGCCCCATTATTTATTTTTAGGTTTTTTTGCAAGATCATGATTACTTTACATTTGAAGGGATCTTTGAAGACAGATCTCTGATTCCCCTCTTAATCAGTGGATCATATGCTATCATTCCGTTTTGCACTTTCTATGTAGAATACCATATAGGTTAGAGATTTGTGCTTCTCTGTAATTAGTGAATCTAGTTGATGATACACAGGGAAGTCACACACACCCCTAGGCCTGTACAATTAGATATTTATGGTGTCTGCAGTTTGCAATATTTTTTCTTAGCTTGCTTCGTTTCTGTTGAATATCTCCTAGCTACAGAACTGCTGAGTATTCAGATTTTCTATGTCTTGGGATCTAAGAGTCTGATGTAGCTAAAATAATTGTGTTGCCAAACATAACAATTTACCTATGCCTAAGGAAGGTCTTATTTATAGACATGAACCGTTTGTCTGCTAGAGACTGCTGCACTGCTGCAAAGCCAAGCTGTAAACCTTCCAGACTGGCACACTTGCATTACAGGTACATTGTCCCCCTATAACAGTTTTACTACTACAAAGCTAAATACATTTTCATTTTATGCAGACCAACAGAGATGCAGCACCATCTGAGCAGCCTATAGTTTCTAATACACAAATATACTATGAAATGGTGGGACTGACATCAGTGGTCATGCTATGGTAGAATGTTGTTGCATCTGACAGACATAATTAAATGCATTGTACAGTAGTTTTAAATAGTTCCCTTAGATTCTCAATTAGGGCCTTAAAGGGATGTTCTAATACAAGTATTACATACTGTAAAACACAAGAGCTTGTCAATTTTGCTTTACTGATCCTAGCTTACAAAAAAACCTTATTGCATGCATACAACAGTAAGCCACTCGTAATCTAGCCCAATGTGTTTATAGTGATAGTAAATTAAAAGCCGTTTAAAAATCTTGCCCAAAATAAGATAAGAAAAAAGCAGCACACGTATTTAGTAAAATAAAGAATTATGCATATACTTCATTATGCTGTCTGTCCCCCTGCCAGAATGTTTTTTTTCCACTCTAATGCAGTAGCCGGCATAGCCAATGAGAAGTAGTGCCGCATGGTCCATTATGAATAATGGGTGCTCGCTCCTGCCCCTTAGGGATGCTGCCATTTGAATTCTTTGATCATGCCGGGTGTGTGCATAATATCCCTTGTAAAGAGCTTGTGGTACCTCTTTACACATTACTGAATTACAGAAGGGAACGAGGAAGGGGGCAGAGGAAGCATATGAAACCTTGGTAAATATATATATTTTAAAAATAAGTTTTTTAGTTTCATAGGCAGAATTTTTAAACTTTTTATTTGCTATCACTTTAACAGCCACAATTGGGTTAAACACATTGGTAAAGTCCAGCTTGGGAGCCTTAATCATTGCAGTTCCCAAGCAGGAAACCCCCTATGATTTGGCAGCTATGTACAACTTCCAATCCTGCTTAGCTGACATAGGCCCAGATCAGAAAGCAGAGTGTTATTGATAGTTTAGGGACCTTGTTATGAATATTGCAATTCTGGAAGTACAAGTGAATGTTTAATGTTGCCGACAATTCTTTAGCGCACCCTAAACTTTCAATGAATAGTGCTAAACATTGTTCATATTACAAGTTGTGAGTCATGTGTTGCACACATATCAACTGGAGACCTAAAGTAAAAAGGTGGAAATGTGTGTATATTCGTGCACACATACATACTTACACATATATAAACAAAGATATACACACACATATATATATATCCCCATAGAGATAGATATATATTATATACAGTAGAGATAGATACAGAGATAGATATATATTATATACAGTAGAGATAGATACAGTGGGGCATATGTATCAAGCTCCGAATGGAGCTTGATGCCCCGTGTTTCTGGCGAGCCTGCATGCTCGCCAGAAACAGCAGTTATGAAGCAGCGGTCACAAAGACTGCTGCTCCATAAGCTGTCCGCCTGCTCTGAGCAGGCGGACAGACATCGCCGGAAATCAACCCGATCGAGTACGATCTGGTTGATTGAAATCCCCCTGCTGGCGGCCGATTGGCCGCGAGTCTGCAGGGGGCGGCATTGCACCAGCAGCTCTTGTGAGCTGCTGGTGCAATGCTGAATACGGCGAGCGTATTGCTCGCCTTATTCAGTGAAGTCTGGCGGGCCTGATCCGCACTGTCGGATCAGGTCCGCCAGACTTTAATAAATATGCCCCAGTATATTAAATAAAAATTACATTTCTCTTGTAAGGTGTATCCAGTCCACGGATTCATCCATTACTTGTGGGATATTCTCCTTCCCAACAGGAAGCTGCAAGAGGATCACCCACAGCAGAGCTGTCTATATAGCTCCTCCCCTAACTGCCACCCCCAGTCATTCTCTTGCAGCTCTCGACAAGGGAAGTAGCTAGAGAGATGTGGTGAATTAGTGTAGTTTATCTTTAATCAAAAAATTTTTATTTTTAAACGGTGCCAGCGTTGTACTGTTTTTTTACCTCAGGCAGAAATTAGAAGAAGAATTTGCCTGAGGTTTTTGATGATCTTAGCAGGTTGTAACTAAGGTCCACTGCTGTTCTCACACATAACTGAAGAGTATGGGGAAACTTCAGCTGGGAGAACGGCCTGCAGAATTAACTGCCCTGAGGTATGTTCAGTATATTATTTTCTAGAGGATAATAAGAACTAGAAAATGCTGACAGTGCCTGATATAGTTAAGGTAAGCCTGATTGCAGTGATTTAATAAACGACTGGCATCATGCTTGCAGTAAAGGGTAATTTTCATATTACTTTCTATTATGGCTTAGTATGTAAAACGTTTGCATATATATAAAAAACGTTTTTTACTGAGGTGATAAATCTTTATTTGGGGCCTAGTTTTCCACATGGCTGTTATTTTACTCCTAGGAATAGTTTTTTAAGGCCCTCTGACTTTGAGTGCATGGTGGGAGGGGCCTATTTTCGCTCTCTAATTGCGCAGTTGTTTTTACATTCTGAGACATCCAGCTTCCCTGAAGGAGTCCTCTGACATATTGGATCTCTGTAAAGGGTTTTTGTGCCTACAAAAGTTGTTTTATGGGAAGGTAGGAGCCACAGTAGAGCTGTGGCAGTTTGCTTGTGACTGTTATAACGTTTTTTTTGCTTCGTTTTTGAACCTGAGGGGTTAATCATCCATTTGCAAGTGGGTGCAATGCTATTTAGTCTATTATATACACTGTAAAAATTTCATAGAGTTAACTGCTTTTTTCACTGTTTTGCCGTTTTTGTGTTTGTTTTTTTCCCTTAAAGGCACAGTACCGTTTTTTATATTCTGCTTTTTCACATTAATTAAAGTGTTTTCAAAGCTTGCTGGTCTCATTACTAGTCTGTTAAACATGTCTGACATAGAGGAAACTCCTTGTTCATTATGTTTAGAAGCCATTGTGGAACCCCCTCTTCGAATGTGTACCAAATGCTCTGATCTTACTATAAGTTATAAAGATCATATTCTGGCTTTAAAAGATTTATCACCAGAGGAAATTGACAAGGGGGAAGTTATGCCGACTAACTCTCCCCACGTGTCAGAGCCTTTAACTCCCGCTCAAGGGACGCCAAGTACATCTAGCGAGCCCATTGCGTATACTTTACAAGACATGGCGGCAGTTATGAATCATACTCTTACAGAAGTATTGTCCAAACTGCCAGGGTTACAAGGAAAGCGAGACAGCTCTGGGGCTAGAACAAATACAGAGCTCTCTGACGCTTTAGTAGCTATGTCCGATATACCCTCACAATGTGCAGAAGCCGAAGAAGGAGAGCTTCTATCTGTGGGTGATTTTTCTGACTCAGGGAAGACACTTCAACCTGATTCTGATATGTCTACATTTAAATTTAAGCTTGAACACCTCCGCATGTTGCTCAGGGAGGTTTTAGCAACTCTGGATGACTGTGACGCCATTGTAGTCCCAGAGAAATTGTGTAAATTGGATAAATACTACACAGTGCCTGTTTACACTGATGTTTTTCCAATACCTAAGAGGTTTTCAGAAATTATTACTAAGGAATGGGATAGACCAGGTGTACCGTTCTCTCCCCCTCCTGTTTTTAAAAAGATGTTTCCTATAGATGCCCCTACACGGCACTTGTGGCAAACTGTCCCTAAGGTGGAGAGTAGAGCAGTCTCTACTCTAGCTAAGCGTACAACTATCCCTGTCGAGGACAGTTGTGCTTTTCTAGATCCAATGGACAAACAATTAGAGGGTTACCTTAAGAAAAATTTTATTCAACAAGGTTTTATTCTCCAGCCCCTTGCATGCATTGCCCCTGTCACTGCTGCTGCGGCCTTCTGGTTTGAGTCTCTAGAAGAGGCTCTACAGGTAGAAACCCCATTGGATGATATCCTTGACAAGCTTAAAGCTCTTAAGCTAGCCAATTCATTTGTTTCTGACGCCATTGTTCATTTAACCAAGCTAACGGATCAGGTCCGCCAGACTTTAATAAATATGCCCCAGTATATTAAATAAAAATTACATTTTCTACTGAGTGAAGAACAAAGCTATTTAAATTTTTTAGCGCACTTATTTTCAGTGAAGCTTAGGGTTAGTGCTCAAGTGAAAGGCAGAACAGAGTTTAGTTGAGCACCCCATATAAATCTATGGTGAGGGATTTAGCACAGCCGTACTATCCGAATAAGATTTATTGATTTAACTTGATTTAATATTTTTGCACTACTCTTGTAATCCAGGCCCTAGTAAGCAAGTATCAGTATTGCAAAAAAATCAAAACATATAATTATTATTGAGTCGGAAGAAGCCCAGAGTCCGAGGTATAAAACGCGTGTAGCAGTGCTGGGAGGGAAATGCATTGCTCCAGTTGTGCTTAACTTCTTTAAAACCAGTTCCCATCATAGAGGTTTCTTACTCCCTCATGAAAGGAGGGGAGTGCTGATGAGGCGGAGACCAAAGAAGGCTCTGGTTGCGGAGAGTGACATGATCCATCATATCATGCAGAGCAGACCCAGGAGATTGCGCTATTAGCACGCCAATGGACATCCATCTGTTATGATGTATGTAGCGTCTCCAACTTGTGAGTACTCTTTGGGAAGCTTTTCCCTGTAGCCAATTGAGGTGATTTGCTTTGTAAAGGGGAACGATTTATTGGATCCTTTATTTTGCTCTCAGCAACACAAACAGTGGAGTCCCTAGGAGTCATTCATTGAATACTCATTACAAGGGGACCCCTGATTATCTGTGAAAATTGTTATCACATTATTATCTGGGAGCTCCATGATCATTAAGAAACTGAGTTGATATATCATTTTATATTATTCTCGTTAGTAACTGTGCTGGATTGTGTATGCAAACTGATTTACTAACATATTATTTTAGCAACTGTATATAAATAAATTGGGTACATTTTTCCTATGAAGAAGTTTACTTTCTGAATTCACTGATACACACTTTGTCAGGTTACACACACACACATATACTAAATGACATTGTCCTTTTAATAAATTCCATAGGAGTGTGCCTAGGACCTAAAATATTTTTTTTGGGCACTGGTCAATAAATCCCAGTAAATCAGCACATATTGACATTAGAATCTTTAGTCAAAATTGTTTGCGTCAACAGACCAAAATTATTCCAGTGTCCCAGGATACTGACTGTATCATACTAATAAATTCAGCTGTTCGCTTTAAAGGAACATGTATGGTCATTTTTTATATATGCTCAGAATATATGTAAGTAAATAACCACCACATTGCTAAATACAAAATAAATATTTAAAAAACATTTTAATCTGAGGTTTTGTTTAAAAAAAAAATGCATTGTTTTCATTTCAGGAATATAGCCCTTGAAAAGCCTCTAAAAGGGACAGTATTGTAAAATTGTTTTCCTTTTTTTTTTTTATATATTTATTGAAGAAAGATTACATACAATAAATGTTAAACAAACACCAAAGGTTGTCTAGTTTCATCTTGTACAAAGGGTAATTGGTGTCATAATACACAGATTAAAGTTACTTTCTAGTCTTTTGTGTGTATTTTTTTCCAACACAAACTTATACAAACAATTAAACTTATAAAAATAAACATAAACAACTTTGTTCACTTTACAAAGTACTTATTGAAGCTACGATCCAGCTGAAAGAAGTCCATTTCTCTTCATGGGGTATAAAGTTCTACATCTCATTTCCCATACCTCAACCGGATCTCCTCTACGGAGTAGATTATTATATATGTAGCATCACTATAGGGTGGGGAGACATAAGCAGATTCCATACAGGACATTTCTCAGGCAATTAGAATTCATGATGCAATACAAGAAGAGAGGAAAGTCGAGAAGAAGAGAGAAATGAAAAGAAGAGTGAAGAACGGAGAAGAGAAGTAAAAAGAATAGTAAGAGTAAGGAAAAGAGCAGGAGCTAAGGAGGGGGAAAAGGGTGCCCCCGGAGGGGGGGGGGGAGACCGGTCCAAGCACGTCCAGAGGCTGGTTCCCATAAGGTCAAATATAAGTGGTATGTTATGAACTATATGTGTATTCATCCTATAAAAATTTGATCTCTGGAAATGCTATGCGAGAATTATTTTTAAGATGGCCGTATTCCTCTAGGTCTAGGAGTTCATCAACTCTGTCAATCCACATATCTTTTGAGGGGGTTAGGAGGCTCTTCCAGTGTCTGGCTATTAATGATTTTGCGGCATTAAGGCAGATCTGTATAAGGAGGGATCTCAATCTACATTTAACTTTGGGGAGGTCATTTAATAATGCTATTCTTGGGGTTAGTGAAAAGTTCTGTGTGAGGATTTTCTTAAGGAAAGATTCTATTGATTGCCATAAAGGTGTTATCTTAGGGCATTGCCACCATATGTGAATTAAAGAACCGTGTCCTCCACAGCCTCTCCAACACATCCTAGATGCCTCAGGGTAAATTGAATGTAGGCGAGTGGGGGTCAAATACCATCTTGTAAGAACTTTAAAATTTAGTTCTAAGATTTGTGGCGAGGTAGAAGATTTACGTGTTTTGTGAAAAATATTTCTCCACTCTATTTTGTCCAAGTCTAGGTGTAAGTCTTGTTGCCATTTGATTGTGTAAGTAGGGAGTAATGCATTGTCATGGGTTTGTAGTTGCTTATGGGACAACGACAAAGGGTGGCAGATTGTTTTATTCTGTAAGCATAGCGATTCAAATGGTGTGGGTGATCTCAGGAGGTCTGCTTTATGTGGGGAAGATGCTATATAGTGTGAAAGTTGTGCATGTTTTAGCCAGTTCCCAGGGCGTCCCCCACACAATTCAATAAATTTATCTGTGCTTATTAATTTCCCATTTTCTACAAACTTGGCCAGAGGCCATGTATAATCCCATTCCTGAGTTCTGCAAAATTGTCTAGTCCCCCTACTAATTCTGCATTCTGAGGAATTGGAAAAAGAGGTGAACGAAGATGAGTAATGTAATTTTTAGTGGATCTGATCAAGTCCCAAGTATGAAAAAGATGTCTATGTATAGCTAGTGTCTTGCATTGCATTGGTCTGAGTTCCCCAGGTACCCAACAAACCGCCCCCACTTTTGGGATCTGTAGTAAATGTGAGTCTATGGACACCCAGGCCTTATTGTCCGTAGAGCCATGCCAGTCCAGAACTCTCTGTAGAGTGACTGCCATGTAATACTCCCTAATATTTGGCAGGCCTAGCCCTCCCATGTCAGTGGTCCTATATAATGTAGTTCTATTTATCCGAGGTTTCAGTGTGCCCCACACAAAGGCATTGATTATAGATTGTAGTTGAGATATGTAACTGTTGGGAAGAGAAATGGGAATAGTTTGTAAGATATAAAGAATCCTGGGCAAAGTGGTCATTTTTATGGATTGAATCCTCCCCCACCAAGATAAAGGTCTGTCCGACCACGTTGAGAGGTCTTTTTGTATATTTTGTAGTAAGGGTCTATAGTTTTTCTCAAATAATGTGGTATAATTGGGGGAGAGGACAATGCCTAAGTATTTAACTGATACAGGTTGTAATTTGAGGGAGCAAGTTTGTGCTAGTTGTTGAAAGTCAATGGGATCCATAGAGATGTTCAGAATTTCCGATTTTTGAAGATTTATAGAAAAATTAGAAAAGTTACCAAATTTTTGGAGGGTTTCTAGAAGGGCAGGTATTGTAGTATTCGGTGAGGTCAATGAAAACAGCAAATCATCTGCATATAGGGCGATTTTGAAATCATGAGGGCCAATTGGGATTCCTAAGATACTTTGGTTCATTCTGACATAGGATGCTAGGACCTCCATAGACAGTATAAAAAGTAATGGGGACAATGGGCAACCCTGTCGGGTACCATTGGTAATTTGAAAGGGATCAGAGAGGGCACCATTGACTCTCACTCTAGCTGACGGGGAGGAGTATAAACTAAAAATTCTATTTATCATTTTCTCTCCAAAACCGAAAGATTTTAATGTGACCCTGAGAAAGCTCCAGTTTATACGGTCGAAAGCCTTCTCAGCGTCGACTGTGATAAAGACTGATTTAATTTTATTATGTTGGGCATGAGAGGCCAGAAGAATCGCTCTTATGGTGTTGTCCCGTGCCTCACGTGACGGGACAAAACCAACCTGGTCCGTATGTATCAGATCTTGAATTATAGAATTTATTCTTTTAGATAGAATTTTGCCCAGGATCTTCAGATCAGAATTTAATAATGAGATTGGTCTGTAATTACTGGTGTCTTCAGGATTTCTGTCTGGTTTTAGGATAACTGCTATGTGGGCCTCCTGCATCGTGTGTGAGAGCAGTCTATTATCGTCTATTGAGTTAAACAATTCTAATAGATGTGGGGCTAATATATTTTTAAATTGTTTATAGTAGGCATTTGTAAGGCCATCAGGGCCAGGGCTTTTTCTCATGGGAAGGTCTTTGATGGTGTTGAGGATTTCCAACAGTGTAATTGGTTCCTCCATTTTCTCTGTTTGGGCCGCTGTGAGTGTGTTTAATTGTGCTCCTTCAATGTATTCGCTCATTTGTGTAGTGTGGGATGAGGAGGAGTCTTCTCCAAGGTTATACAGTTGATGATAGTATTTACTAAATTGGTCTGCTATCTGCTTGCTGTCGTGTGTTACAGTCCCATCAGCCTTTTTTATACTATATATGTGTGATTTAGTGGTTTTTGCTCTCAGGGCTCTTGCTAGGAACGCGCCAGCTCGGTTGCCCTCATGGAAATATACCTTTCTCAGGTAGAGGGCTCGTCTCTGAGCTTCTCTAGTCAATAAGTGATTTAGTTCTTTCCTAACCTTAGTCAGTTCTATTTGGATCTTAGAGTCCTTAGGGGTCTGTTTGTGTTGTAATTCTAGGGAGTTCAACTTGTCCGTGTTATGAGTTATAGCTTGATTAAATTGTTTTCGCAGCCTAGACCTCTGTTTAATGTACTCTCCCCTGACTACGGCTTTATGAGCGTCCCATAGGGTACGTGGTGAGATTTCAGGCAATGAGTTATGTTTAAAATATTCTTGTATGGTCTGGAGCATTTTAATATTAGTGGGAGTGTGATGTAGTAGGGACTCGTCTAATCTCCATATAAAAGGGCATGGCGGGCCTTCTGACCATTCCATAGAGAGCGTAATAAGAGAGTGGTCCGACCAGGCCGTCGGACTTATGTCAGAGTCCCTAACTTGTCCTAGACTAAGTTGGTCAACTAATAGATAGTCAATGTGGGTGTACTGAGACCATGGGTTAGAGAAGAATGAATAGTTACGCTGAAGAGGGTGTTGTATCCTCCAAATGTCAACTACGCCTGATTTTTTGAGAAAGTCATAAACTATATTTGGGGGCCTTGATGTGGGGTTAGGTTTAGTGGAGGTAGAGTCTAATTTGGGGTCGAGGATAACGTTAAAATCACCCCCTATGATTAGAGATCCCTTCCTATGTTCTGCAATTAGGGCTGTGAGTTTCTTAAAGAAGGGTACTCTCTTAGAGTTAGGAGCATAAACGTTCACCAATGTGATTGGGCGCTGGAACAGGAGTCCTACTAGGATTAGGATTCTGCCCTCTTTATCGGAGACTTTATGTAATAATTGAAATTCTATGTTCTTATGAAATAATGTCCCAACCCCGTTTTTTTTCTTATGTGTTGATCCAAAATACCCAGTGGGATAAAACTTAGAGAGGAATTTGGGTTCAGCAGTGTTTAAAAAATGTGTCTCCTGGATAAATATAATGGAATTGTTATATTTTTCAAACTCTCTCAAAGCAATTGATCGCTTTATAGGGGAATTGAGCCCATTCGCATTTTGCGAAAGGAAGTTCACTGTTCTATGTGTCATTCTTAAAATGTGTGTGTTGTCGTCTAATATCTATGGGTTTCTTACCTGAATCTTCCAAAAGGGTGGATTCTGTCGGTCTCCCCCCCCCAGAGGGAATGAGAAGTGATATACAGAGGAAAAAGAAAAGCTGGGATGAAGCATCATATTGCCTGTGTGAACAAATAAACATTAGAACAATAAAACTGACAAACCAAACAAATACAAAAAATGTGTGCAGTAAAACATTGACTAAACACAAAGTAAGGCTATATCTTCCAATATAGCCAATAGATTTGGGATTAGGATTAGAAGTAAGGTTATAGGGGGTGAACATCAAGAGATGTTACTACTCCCAGGGTAAAGGAAGCAATATGAAGAGGAGACAAGGGACAAGAGGTGTACATTCAAAAGATAAAAAAAAACACTATTTGAAGCGGTAACTGGAACAGTACATAGTTCCTAATGTCTAGGAGGAGACAAGAAAACACTGTCTATGTTTATTTCATGGAGGTCTTTCTTTGGATCCTGAGGGGGTGCCGCCTGAGGATGGGAAGCCTTTTCTTTTCCTGGAAACAGTGGTCCACTCAGGTCTTTGAGGCTTAGGTTTGTGGGCATCCTTTGGGTTCTTGTTTTCAGATATGGATGGTAAAGAGGGCGTTGGGATGCCCAAGTCAGAGCAAAAGGTCTCAATATCTTCTGGGTCTCGATAGGTATAGATCTTATTTTCTTTAATCACTTTTAAGGAGAAGGGAAAGCCCCAACGATAGGGTATACCCAAATCTTTGAGGTGTAGTGTTAAGTATCTGGCTTCCTTTCTTTTGAAAAGAGTTGTAGGACTAAGGTCCGCGTATATTTGAATGTCTTTTCCTTGAAAGCTTATTGGAGACTGCTTCCTGGATGCTGTTAGAATATCTTCTTTGTCAGAGTATTTATGAAACTTTATTATGATGTCTCGTGGAGGTTCTTTCGCTGATGGTTGTGGTCTGAGTGCTCTGTGAGCTCTATCTAGAACCAGGGGGGAAGCAGCGTTGTTTTTAAGTAAATGTTCAAAAAGTTGTAATATCTTCGGGTACCCCTCTGAATCTTAGATTCTGTCTTCTGTTACGATTATCTAAATCTTCTATTTGAGATTGTAATAAAAGAATGGTGGCGTTTTGTTGCTCCACTTCGCACGCCATATTGTTAGTGTCTGAAGTTAATTCCTCAGTTTGTTCTTCAATTTGCAATATTCTCTGACCCAGATCTGTTATCTCTCTTTTCACTTCTGTGAGGCTGTCTTTAATCATCTGGCTCACTTGAACCATGAAAACTTTAAAGTCGTCTTTGGAGGGTAATAGCAACAGGTCAGCTTTTGTGAGAGGGTGATCTGTGTCTTGACGTGGCAATGCTGAACCCCTGTCTTCTGAGTCGTTAGATGCTGGAGATTGGGGTGACGGGATGACCGTCTCTGTTGTTTTAAAGTAAGCATCCATCTTTGCCCCAGTAGGAATAGATGTTTTCCCAGTCTTGTCTATCCTAGACGTTCTTTTGGTGTTCATGTTGAGTAAAATAGTAAGCTCCTTTTTTCTTTTCTCTGTTTATATGTATTTTTTTAAAATTTTTATTTTATGAGACTTTAAGGGTTTATTAATCCGGTCAGCAAGTCCCCTTTACACGAGTAAATTGTTGTGTTAAATAGGGGGGTAGTTATCAAGCCGTCTACTTTTCTGGCTTCGCCGGCCCAATACGTCCGCCTAAGCTCGCCTACCTTCGCCGCCGCGGACCTTGAATACGTTCGCCTAAGTTATCAAATAAAGCTGTCAAAAAGCCGCGGGGCGATGAGCAGCGGACTGTGACAGTTATCACTCATCCGATCTCGCTGCCCTTCGGCTTTTTCCCAGCTTTATTGCTAGCCTGTCACTAAGCACTCACACTAAACTGCACTGTTCTACCCCCTATACCGGCGCCCCCGGAGCCTCCCGCAACTCAATAAAGTTACTAACCCCTAAACCGCCGCTCCTAGACCCCGCCGCAAGTCTTATAAATGTATTAACCCCTAAACCGCCGCTCCCGGACACCGCTGCCACCTACATTATACCTAGTAACCCCTATCCTGCCCCCCCTATACCGTCGCCCTCTATTATAAAATTATTAACCCCTATCCTGCTGATCCCGCACCTCTCCGCAACTAAATAAATAGTTTAACCCCTAAACCGCCGCTCCATGAACCCGCCGCAACCTATAATAAATTTATTAACCCCTATCCTGCCCCCCACTACGCCGCCGCCACTGTAATAAAATGATTAACCCCTAAACCTAAGTCTAACCCTAACCATAACACCCCCCTAACTTAAATATTAATTAAATACATCTAAATAAATTAACTCTTATTAACTAAATGAATCCTATTTAAAACTAAATACTTACCTGTAAAATAAACCCTAAGATAGCTACAATATAAATAATAATTATATTCTAGCTATCTTAGGATTTATATTTATTTTACAGGTAACTTTGTATTTATTTTAGCTAGTTAGAATAACTACCTAGCTAAAAGAAATACAAAATTACCTGTAAAATAAATCCTAACTTAAGTTACAATTAAACACTACACTATCATTAAATTAACTAAATAAACTACCTACAAATAACTACAATGAAATACAATTACATAAACTAACTAAAGTACAAAAAATAAAAAAAGCTAAGTTACAAAAAATAAAAAATTAAGTTACAAACATGTTAAAAATATTACAACAATTTTAAGCTACTTACACCTAATCTAAGCCCCCTAATAAAATAACAAAGCCCCCCAAAATAAAAAAAATCCCTACCCTATTCTAAATTACATACATTTCAAAGCTCTTTTACCTTACCAGCCCTTAAAAGGGCCATTTGTGGGGGCATGCCCCAAAAAGTTCAGCTCTTTTGCCTGTAAAAGAAAAATACAACCCCCCCCCAACATTAAAACCCACCACCCACATACCCCTAATCTAACCCAAACCCCCCTTACAAAAACCTAACACTAATCCCCTGAAGATCATCCTACCTTGAGTCGTCTTCACTCAGCCGAGCCACCGATGGAACTGAAGAGGACATCCGGAGCGGAAGAAGTTAATCCTCCAAGCGGCGCTGAAGAAATCTTCCATCCGATGAAGTCATCATCCAGGCGGCGCTGAAGAAGTCTTCGATCCGGCCGATGTCATCTTCAAAGAGGCGCTGAAGAGGTCTTCTATCCGGGCGAAGTCATCTTCCAAGCCGGGTCTTGAATCTTCCTTCCGCCGACGCGGAACCACCTTCTTCACCGACGGACTACGACGAATGACGGCTCCTTTAAGGGACGTCATCCAAGATGGCGTCCCCTCAATTCCGATTGGCTGATAGGATTCTATCAGCCAATCGGAATTAAGGTAGGAAAATCTGATTGGCTGATGGAATCAGCCAATCAGATTCAAGTTCAATCCGATTGGCTGATCCAATCAGCCAATCAGATTGAGCTCGCATTCTATTGGCTGATCGGAACAGCCAATAGAATGCGAGCTCAATCTGATTGGCTGATTCCATCAGCCAATCAGATTTTTCCTACCTTAATTCCGATTGGCTGATAGAATCCTATCAGCCAATCGGAATTGAGGGGACGCCATCTTGGATGATGTCCCTTAAAGGAGCCGTCATTCGTCGTAGTCCGTCGGTGAAGAAGGTGGTTCCGCGTCGGCGGAAGGAAGATTCAAGACCCGGCTTGGAAGATGACTTCGCCCGGATAGAAGACCTCTTCAGCGCCTCTTTGAAGATGACATCGGCCGGATCGAAGACTTCTTCAGCGCCGCCTGGATGATGACTTCATCGGATGGAAGATTTCTTCTGCGCCGCTTGGAGGATTAACTTCTTCCGCTCCGGATGTCCTCTTCAGTTCCATCGGTGGCTCGGCTGAGTGAAGACGACTCAAGGTAGGATGATCTTCAGGGGATTAGTGTTAGGTTTTTGTAAGGGGGGTTTGGGTTAGATTAGGGGTATGTGGGTGGTGGGTTTTAATGTTGGGGGGGGGTTGTATTTTTCTTTTACAGGCAAAAGAGCTGAACTTTTTGGGGCATGCCCCCACAAATGGCCCTTTTAAGGGCTGGTAAGGTAAAAGAGCTTTGAAATTTATGTAATTTAGAATAGGGTAGGGATTTTTTTTATTTTGGGTGGGTTTGTTATTTTATTAGGGGGCTTAGATTAGGTGTAAGTAGCTTAAAATTGTTGTAATATTTTTAACATGTTTGTAACTTAATTTTTTATTTTTTGTAACTTAGCTTTTTTTATTTTTTGTACTTTAGTTAGTTTATGTAATTGTATTTCATTGTAGTTATTTGTAGGTAGTTTATTTAATTAATTTAATGATAGTGTAGTATTAGGTTTAATTGTAACTTAAGTTAGGATTTATTTTACAGGTAATTTTGTATTTCTTTTAGCTAGGTAGTTATTAAATAGTTAATAACTATTTAATAACTATTCTAACTAGCTAAAATAAATACAAAGTTACCTGTAAACTAAATATAAATCCTAAGATAGCTATAATATAAGTATTAATTACATTGTAGCTATCTTAGGGTTTATTTTACAGGTAAGTATTTATTTTTAAATAGGAATAATTTATTAAAGTATAGTGTAGTGTTAGGTGTAATTGTAACTTAGGTTAGGATTTATTTCACAGGTACATTTCTCTTTATTTTAGCTAGGTAAGCTATTAAATAGTTAATAACTATTTAATAGCTATTGTACATGGTTAAAATAAATTGAAAGGTACCTGTAAAATAAAAATAAATCCTAAGATAGCTAGAATATAATTATTATTTATATTGTAGCTATATTAGGGTTTATTTTAAAGGTAAGTATTTAGTTTTAAATAGGATTCATTTAGTTAATAAGAGTTAATTTATTTAGATGTATTTAATTAATATTTAAGTTAGGGGGCGTTAGGGTTAGGGTTAGACTTAGGTTTAGGGGTTAATAATTTTATTACAGTGGCGGCGGCGTAGTGGGGGGCAGGATAGGGGTTAATAAATTTATTATAGGTTGCGACGGTGTAGGGGGGGCAGATTAGGGGTTAATACATTTAATATAGGTTGCGGCGGGTTCAGGGAGCGGCGGTTTAGGGGGTAATAACTTTATTTAGTTGCGGCGGTGTAGGGGGGGTCAGATTAGTGGTGTTTAGACTCGGGGTACATGTTAGGGTGTTAGGTGTAGACAGCTCCCATAGAAATCAATGGGATGTCTGTCAGCAGCGAACTTGTACTTTCGCTATGGTCAGACTCCCATTGATTCCTATGGGATCCGCCGCCTCCAGGGGTGGCGGATTGAAAACCAGGTACGCTGGGCCGTAAAAGTGCCGAGCGTACCTGCTAGTTTTTTGATAGCTAGCAAAAGTAGTGAGATTGTGCCGTACTTGTGTGCGGAACATCTGGAGTGACGTAAGAATCGATCTGTGTCGGACTGAGTCCGGCGGATCGAAGCTTACGTCACAAAATTCTACTTTTGCCGGTCTCGAGCCTTTGATAACTAAGGCGAATCAGCCTCGCCACAAATACGCTGCGGAATTCCAGCGTATTTGAGGTTGACGGCTTGATAACTACCCCCCCTTGTGTCAGATCTCACTCATGTGGTAGTAAAGCATGTGAACTGCATATGCTGAAAATGTTGGAACGTTGTCTGATATGTAACATTAACCGTTATTAGTTATGGCAAGTATATTGAATGCGACATGCAGCCAGACATAAATAGATATCCTGTGAGTAGCGATCTATGAAAAAAGTCAACAGTCTATATGTTTCTCAGAAAGAGCCATTCTGTGTAAAAAAAAAGACCCACTTGTGCAGAAGGTTTAACCTTAGTGTCTTTTGTATATCACACCGTGAAACCTGGAGTATTAAGCTTGAGGGAATACTGTGCCTCGCCTCTCACGTGGAGTTATGGTAGGTGTAATGGAGATTGTGACATAAGAAAAGGCTCAGCGCAGCATCGCCCTATGAATTTAAGGTCTCCTCATTAGACGTGTAATTACGGTGTTAGCGGTCAGCTTAGTGGGTGTAAGCGCTACTCACTGCAAGTAAAAAGGATCCTTATGTCTTCGCCCCGATCAGCTTCTGAGCGAAATGTGCGCATTTTCTTTGTAGGCCGCAATGTCGTCTGTAGCTTGCGACAGCACCGTGCTTAAATGTGAGCCAAAGTTGGTCGGGTGGCTTCAGATTGTGCCTGTGCCTCAGCGGAGCATGTCCTATAAAAATTAAAAGACTCTTGTCCCTTAAACAGAGCTGTACCCTAGGGCTAGTATCAGAGCACTATGTAGTTGCGGCCATTCTCGCTCCCGGCCGGCTCCGCCCCCCAAATTGTTTTCCTTTTAACGTGTTTACAGCTTTACTGCTGCAGATGTTCAATCAAATGGGCTGAGCTTCAAGAGAGAACAGATCTTGTTAGCTTATTCCTCTATATTTTCACAAAATCCTCCTGCTGTTATCTCGTTATACACACTGAGAACAATCTCTCTGTTCCACCACCCACTGTGTAATTTCCTCTAAACCTTGTTTACATTCCTTTTTCTATAACCTATACTTAAGTATTGAAATATTCAGTGTAGGTGGTGATACATCAAGCAAAAGCAGATATGTCAGTTGACAAAATAAAGATAAAAGAGCTATTTGTTAACACTTTAATACACTCCAGCAGGTAAAATGAAAAAAATTGACTATTGGGAGTACACTAAAGATGGGGGGATCACAACACACTGTCCCTTTAAGGACAGATGTAAATTAGCTCCTTAACTGATCAAGCAGTTATGCATAACATATTGTTAGTCAAGTAGTGGGGGGCATATTTTACTAGTAAATGGAGCAAAAAAATCACTATTGTATTTGGAAATCAATTTTAGTTTTTCGTCCCATATTTAAAAAATATTTTCAACTAGTTTACTTTTCATTGCTAAAATACTTCTATTACAATGTATTATTGATAAAAACAGGCGTTTGCTGTAGATGCCATCTCTTAGAATTATGATACAAAAGGTAATCAGCATTTCTCCTTATAGCTGGCCCATTCATTTTCCTTTACTGGGTGGGCTGAATTAAGTCTGGTACAGTAGTTTATCTTGTTGCCTACCCCAGTATGCATCCACCTTCTTACTAATTCAGATGAATAGATACCAGAGGGATTGACTGTCTGGCTTAGCAATAAGAAGCAGCAAAGTGAGAGTAAAGCTGTAATCATTGTTCCTTTACAAGTCATGCAAGTGTGAGCAGACTGAAGCCGTCTGTCATTTTATTTTAACTGAAAACATTCATTTTATAATAAAAATGTCTCTAAAATGACAGCAGCTGTGCAATATAAAGCTGATCATATCAATGCACAGCTGATGCCAGTGGGAGTACTAAACAGATCAGACATCGTCTTCTCTATATGCAGAATCTGTGTGATGTATTACTCTTAAAATGTTTTATTATTAAAGTGAACTGTTTACTTTCTCTATATGTGGTTTAAACAAGAGAATACTGGTTTTGAAGGTTGGCCCTGGGGTTTTACTATAAAATGTGTGGGGGTGCCAGGCCGCCATCAGGGGGTGAAAGGGGTGAGGGGGGGCCACATGAGGCAAGAACTTAAAAAAAAAAAAAATTGGCAGCCACCAGTGGGTACTAGAGCAGAGTGCTAATTGAGCATGGGGAATTTTATTACAAGGAGTAAAGTATTAGCATTTGAGAGGATTTCTGAGTGTGCACTAAACCACTATGCACAGTGTGAGACAGACTTGGCACTTTGTTTGTACAGTGTGTGCCTGAGTCAGATGGCAGATCACTTTCATTTGCAGAGGAGGTAGGACTTACTTAGCAAATGTTTTTTACTTCTTTGTGCAATTTCAGATTGTAACTTCAGTGTGGTAGTAGTTGTATGATGGGGCCAGGGGTCCATAAAAACACATTTTTTTTTAGCAGCAGTGTATTTAGGATTATTCGACAATGCTGTAGAAATTCTATATTTAAAACCACGCAGAAATGGTTCCTCCTCAATACACAAATGATAAGTGCCCTTTTGGCAGATGTGCATTTTTTTATTTATATATATTTAATATATTAATTACATTCCAGTTTACTGCCCCTTTATGCAAGGACTTTCCAGATGCAAGTAGGCATTTTATCTAAGATTTTTACATCTGCATAACATGTTATACTCTCAGACTAAGATTGCTCAGTGTTTGAAATGAGATAGGTTAACTTAAAACTGTTCAGTTTACAGTACAGCTGACTTAATTTTGAAATACATACCAACAAGCCTAAATCCTGCATTTAACCAGATCGAATGGTATGAGTACCACAGTTTATGGTTCCACCAAGACCATATAGAGTACAGCATTTTCAAAATCCATAAGTACAGCTGACAGATGGGAACAATTGTACACTATATTTGAAGTGGTGCTCTTGATTGGTTAAAATATGGCTTAGAGTCTTTTTTGCATTAAATTTTGGGTTAGCTAAAAAAAAAAAAAAAATGGGGAAAAATCAAACAAACATATGTCAACCTTTTTTAAAGTACTTTTCTTCATCTGGCCATCTACCCAGATCATTAATGTACAATTTTGAATTCACAGAATTATTTTTGTTTGCACATTTACAAATATGATTCTTTAAAAAGTGTTCTCTTGATTTAGGGGATGCAAGGTGCATAAATGTTTTCCTCCTGTGAGTGTTTCTGTGGGTGTCTGTGTTTATGTCTTTGTGCTGTGGTTTATGTCTCTATGAGTGTGTATGGTTTGTGCATTTTCTGTGGATGTCTGTGAGGGTGTGTGCATATGTCTTTGAGCTTTTTCTATGGGTGTCTCTGTGAGGGTGTGTGTATGTTTGTCTTTGTGTATTTTCTCTGGATGCCTCTGTGAGGGTGGGTGTGTATGCCTGTGCTTTCTGTGGATGTCTCTGTGAGGGTGTGTGTGTGTGTATGTATGTATGTATGTATGTATGTCTGTGTTTTCTGTGGATGGCTCTGTGAGGGTGTGTGTTTTCTGTGGGTGTCTCTGTGAGGGTGTGTGTATGTCTTTGTGTGTTTTCTGAGGCTGTCTCTGTCGGTGTTTCCTTGGGTGTATGTGCAAGTTTGAGTTTATGTGTGTGTGTGTGTCCATTGTCTGTTCCTTTTTAGGACATTTTGACCTTACTACTGATTATTCACATCTTTCTACAGACTTTGAGACTAATGAGACCTTTCCGAAAGTCACCAATCTACCATTTAACCTTTAAATTATTGTTTAGGCAGTTCAGGGCCTTTCCTTTCAGCCACTGCATGCTGTTATCATCATTTAGTTGACATCTTCCTTTACAAAAAGATAATCAGAACTCCATATTTTGTTTTATAAATCTCCTTTTTTTACAAAACTGTAGTTTACCTCATTACTTGTCAGGTCAATGTAAACAAGGGCTGAGTTTCTGTTTGGGTGTCTGTGTCTGAGTGTGTTTCTTTGCGTGTCTGCTAGAGTGTCTATATGTGAATCCTTATGTGTGAGTGTGTGTGTGTGTTTCAGTGTATGAGTGTGTTTGTATGTTACTACCTTTACAACATTTCCAAGTTTAAATGGACACTTAAGAATAAAGTGCTGTAATGTCTGGAAAGAAGACAAAAATAGAGGTTGTACCACAGCTGCTGATATATGATTTTGAAAGGTTGTTGCTAAGTATGTAGCAGGAAATTACATGAGCATTACCCCGGTGTAACAAGTAAAATCCCAGCACACACACATGAAGCAGTTTGTTATATGATATGCAAGTTGCAGCAGATTGA
Source organism: Bombina bombina (assembly GCF_027579735.1). Classification (NCBI taxonomy): domain Eukaryota; kingdom Metazoa; phylum Chordata; class Amphibia; order Anura; family Bombinatoridae; genus Bombina; species Bombina bombina. The sequence goes on from NC_069500.1 coordinate 1,243,098,611, forward strand.
ACTATGGCTGACGCAGCAAGTATAAAGTAAGGTTTTCAGCAGTGTATCTTGCTTCCTTGAAATCACAGGTAGAAAATATGAAATACAATATATATGCGCAAAATGAACATTAACGGCCAAAAATAAGGTAACTGAATCAGCGGAGGGTCAGGCAAAACAAAGTGTCAGAAAAAAAAGGAACAGGTACCTTGATATGGAATAAACACTAAAGTCAGATTGGCAAAAACTTATGAGAGATCCTCTTAGTAATGGTACCTTTAGCGGGCTGTAGTAGAGAGTAAACCGCAGCAGCGGTGTCAGCGGTGAGAGCAGTGAGAGCTGGCTTGTGGCGGCTGAATACGGCGTGTGACGTCACAGAGGCCAAGTTCCGGATTAGCGTAGCAGGTCTGTGAGGAGCTAGGAAGGCACAGGCTGTCAGTATCCGAACTGAGTGATCTCCAAGCAGGTTGGGAGGTTTGGGTGGAGCTTGGGTGGACAGAAAATCAATACCAAGCACTGACTTAAGGTTGAGGGAGGTATTTAAAGGAATTTGTATTAGGAACTTAAAGGGACAGTAGTATACAATAACGGTGAATTGCATATGTGTGACAGGATACCCCCTCCAAGGAGCGGCACCGAAGCTCAAGATCGAGGCCGATCAGGAAACCTCTGATGGAATCGGGATATCAGTCTGGGTGCGGAGATGTTAGAAGAAGGTTCCCAAGAGTTATGTTCCAAAGGGTAGTTTTTCCATTTAATAAGATATTGCAACACACCCCTCGATAGTCTGCTGTCCAAAATATCCTCAACCTCATATTCCAGGTTAGGGTCCACAGATACAGGAGGCAAAGTGGCATCTAAGCCACGGTCACGAACATGGCGGTAGGGTTTTAAAAGGGAGACGTGGAAGGTAGGATGTATTTTTAAGGTGGTTGGCAGAGTGAGGCGAACTGCGTTACAATTAATGATCTTTTGTATAGGAAAAGGTCCTATGAAGAGTGGCGAGAGTTTCCTAGATGGTGTGGATAATCGAAGATTCTTGGTAGAGAGCCATACGAGATCTCCAACAGAGTATGCAGGTGGAGGTGTACGGCGTAAGTCATAGTATCTTTTCTGTATGAGTTTTGCATCTTCAATGGCATGTTTAACAGTAGTGAAATTTGAATCCATGGTGGAGGTTAGGTCTGATATGTGAGGATGGTTAGCGGTTAAGTCTGGAAGATATTGGAATTTCGGATGGAAACCATAGTTGGTATAGAAGGGTGTCTGTTTAGTGGTTGAGTGTATAGTATTGTTGAAGACGAATTCAGCAAAGTGTAACTGTTGGGACCAAGAATGTTGGTTATTATGGCAAAATGTTCGTAGGAACTGCTCCACCCATTGGTTGCACCTCTCTGTCTGTCCGTTTGTCTGAGGATGATATGAAGAAGACAGGGATTTGTCAATGGAGAACTGTTTACAGAAAGCAGACCATAAAGAGCTAGTGAACTGAGACCCACGGTCAGTTAATATTTTACTAGGAAGTCCATGTAGTTTAATGACATTCACAAGCAATAAATGGATGGTCTCAGCAGCAGTTGGGAGCTTGTGATAAGGTATCAAGTGGAGCATTTTACTAAACAGATCTACTACAACAAGTATAGTTGTGTTTTTGTCTGATTTTGGAAGATCTACTATATAGTCCAAGGCGATTTCTTGCCAGGGTTTATCAGGAGTAGGTGTGGTAAGCAGGAGTCTGAAGGGAGGCCTCTTACTTCTTTTTGAGATGGTACAGGCTCGACAGGTGTTTATGAACTGAGTGACATCAGGAAGGATGGTAGGCCACCAATATGACCTCTGTAAGAATTCTTTCGTTTTTTGCAACCCACAATGTCCAACAAGAGGTGAGTCATGTGCAGAGCGTAGAAGTTGGTCATGTAGAGAAGAGGGAATGTAAAACTTCTGGTTGTGGCAATAAACACCGTCGTTATTCCTTCGTAAGAGATGTAGAGGTTTTAATGGATCTTTGATTTGTTCGTACCGTAGAAGCGGTATGGAATCTATCAAGAAGAGAAGGAAATTATTTTCTGGGATAACGTGCCGGTTAAAGGTATGATCTACCAATGTGTGTGGTATCCGAGAGAGAGCATCTGCTTTGCCATTTTTGCTCGCAGGTCTGTAAGTGATGAGGAAGTTGAAGCGTGATAGGAAGAGATTCCAGCGGACTTGGCGGGCAGAAAGCGTTCTAGTGGATTTAAGAAACTGTAGATTCCTGTGGTCAGTGTATACAATGGTAGGTGTTGAGGCTCCTTCAAGTAGGTGTCTCCATTGTTCGAAAGCAGCCTTTATGGCAAGGAGCTCCTTCTCACCCACCGGGTAATGTCTTTCTGCAGAGGTCAAAGACCTAGAGTAGTAAGCTACTGGGTGCAGTGGTTGTTGGTGAGACTCTCTTTGCGACAGGATGGCTCCAAGAGCGAAGTCTGAGGCATCTACTTCAAGGGTGAATGGGAGTTCGGTGTTAGGATACCTGAGGATAGGAGCAGATGTGAAACTTGTCTTCAATTTGTCGAAAGCTTCTTGGGTGGTGTTGGACCAGACAAATTTGATATTTTGTTTTGTGAGATCAGTGGTTTTGCCAGAGTAGAATAGTTCTTAATAAATTTTCTGTAAAAGTTGGCGAAACCAAGAAAACTTTTAACTTGTTTTCTAGTTGTGGGAACAGGCCAATCTAATACTGTTTTGATCTTATTTTCGTCCATGCGTATTCCCATATCAGATATAATGTAGCCCAGAAAGGGAATACTGTTTACGTGGAACGTACATTTTTCGGCCTTCACAAATAATGAATTGTTTCGTAGACGTGTAAGAACCTGACGGACATGCATCTTGTGCTCAGCGAGGGTCTTTGAGAAAATTAAAATGTCGTCCAAGTAGATAACGACGTAAGTGTCTAGCACATCCTTGAAGATGTCATTGATCAGGTGCTGGAAGGTGGCAGGGGCATTGCAGAGACCGAATGGCATAACTACATATTCGTATAACCCATAACGGGTACGAAATGCAGTCAGCCATTCGTCTCCTGCCCGCATCCTGATCAAGTTGTACGCGCCCCTAAGATCTAACTTCGTGAAGATCTTAGAGCCTACCAACCGCTCAATTAGTTCCGAAATCAGCGGTAAGGGGTAACGTTTTTTTATGGTTATTTTATTTAACTGCCTATAATCCACTATAGGTCTTAAAGAAGCGTCCTTATTCTTTACAAAGAAGATACCTGCTGCAGCAGGGGAGGTTGATGGCCTGATGAAGCCTTTTTTTAAGTTTTCGTCGATGTAGGATCTGAGGTGTAGTAATTCCGGTTTGGAGAGAGGGAATATGTGACCACATGGTATGACTGCTCCAGGTAGTAAATCTATGGGGCAGTCATATGGCCTGTGTGGAGGAAGAGTTTCAGATTGGGTTTTACTAAATACATCTTTGAACTCTGCATAGTCCATAGGTACATTTGACTGTAAACTCTCTGAGGTGTTTTGTAGAAGTAGATGTGGGTAGCAGGTAGTTTTGCAGTACTCAGAGTTAAATTGTAAGGAGAGTGAGGACCATGATATCAAGGCTTGGTATTTCTGTAATGTCTGGAAAGAAGATAAAAATAGAGGTTGGACCACAGCTGCTGATATATGATTTTGAAAGGTTGTTGCTAAGTATGTAGCAGGAAATTACATGAGCATTACCCCGGTGTAACAAGTAAAATCCCAGCACACACACATGAAGCAGTTTGTTATATGATATGCAAGTTGCAGCAGATTGAGCTATGGCTGACGCAGCAAGTATAAAGTAAGGTTTTCAGCAGTGTATCTTGCTTCCTTGAAATCACAGGTAGAAAATATGAAATACAATATATATGCGCAAAATGAACATTAACGGCCAAAAATAAGGTAACTGAATCAGCGGAGGGTCAGGCAAAACAAAGTGTCAGAAAAAAAAGGAACAGGTACCTTGATATGGAATAAACACTAAAGTCAGATTGGCAAAAACTTATGAGAGATCCTCTTAGTAATGGTACCTTTAGCGGGCTGTAGTAGAGAGTAAACCGCAGCAGCGGTGTCAGCGGTGAGAGCAGTGAGAGCTGGCTTGTGGCGGCTGAATACGGCGTGTGACGTCACAGAGGCCAAGTTTCGGATTAGCGTAGCAGGTCTGTGAGGAGCTAGGAAGGCACAGGCTGTCAGTATCCGAACTGAGTGATCTCCAAGCAGGTTGGGAGGTTTGGGTGGAGCTTGGGTGGACAGAAAATCAATACCAAGCACTGACTTAAGGTTGAGGGAGGTATTTAAAGGAATTTGTATTAGGAACTTAAAGGGACAGTAGTATACAATAACGGTGAATTGCATATGTGTGACAAGTGCATATACGTTTTAGTCACTTGGTCAAAAATTGCGCATGTCAAAGGAGGGAGGGGGGCCTGATCAATGGTTAAGTCAGGGGCCCCAAAATTTCTAGTGGAGGCCCTGAGGGGTGGTACAATAAGGCTAATATAGTAATATCAAGGGTGCATTGTGGTGCTGATGGTGATACTAATCTTTTGTTACCTTTTTCTGTATTTTTTAAGCACCTCATCATTTACTTCTCAGCCTGTCCTGAGTTGAGAGCTGGGCATATAAAAAAGAAATACCACAAAGCGTATAAATACACGGTTAGTAAGGAAGAGTGGGTCTGCTTCCTTCTCTATGACATGTTGTGTATCCTCAGGGTCATGTACAGATTACAGTGGCGCAGTACAAATAAATGATAGCAATAAATATTACCGCTGAGAAATACCACAAAGTAAGGAAGAGTGGGTTTGCCTCATTCTGTATGACATGTGTACCCTCAGGGTCATGTACAAAAACAGTTGTGCAGTACAAATAAATGATAGCAATACATAATACCGCTGAGAAATACCACAAAGTGTATAAATACACAGTTAGTAAGGAAGTGCAGGTCTACTTCCTCCTCTATGACTTTGTTACATACATGTGTTGTGTACACTGGGTGCAGCAATATTGGTAGTTATTGTATAAGAAAACAAAAGAATGCTGATGAACAAAATTTGCTTTTCTCCTACATTGGTGTGTCCGGTCCACGGCTTCATCCTTACTTGTGGGAATATTCTCTTCCCTAACAGGAAATGGCAAAGAGAGCACAGCAAAAGCTGCCCATATAGCCCCCCTCTGGCTCCGCCCCCCAGTCATTCTCTTTGCCGCTCTGAACAAGTAGCATCTCCACGGGGATGGTAAAGAGTATGTGGTGTTAGTTGTAGTTTTTTATTCTTCTATCAAGAGTTTGTTATTTTAAAATAGTGCCGGTTTGTACTATTTACTCTACAACAGAAAGTGATGAAGAGTTCTGTTTAAAGAGGAGTATGATTTTAGCAGCAGTAACTAAAATCCATTACTGTTCCCACGCAGGACTGTTGAAACCAGAGAACTTCAGTTGGGGGGAACAGTTTGCAGACTTTTCTGCTCAAGGTATGACTAGTCGTTTTTCTAACAAGACATAGTAATGCTAGAAGACTGTCATTTTCCCTTATGGGATCGGTAAGCCATTTTTCTTAGACTCATAACAGAATGCAGGCTTATTAATGGGCTATATACTGGTTGACACTTTTGTGGGCTAAATCGATTGATTTATACAATATTTATTTGGCTGTTGGAGTGTTTTGGAACTTGAAAACACTTTGGGAACGTTTTTTATTCGCCTGGCAGTCGTTTAGACACCTTTTCTAGTCAGGAAGGGCCTTTCACTCTAGTATGCAGAGGGAGGAGGCCTCATTTTCGCGCCTTAATTGCGCAGTTACTTCTGGAAGCAGTGCATGCAGCTTCATGTGAGAGGGTCCTGTGGCCATAAAAAACGATTCTGGAAGGCTTATTTCTGTGGCGAATAACCCCCAAGGAAAGGTAAAGCCACAGCAAAGGCTGTGGCTGGGACTGTAGTGGGTTTAATCTGTTAAATTGAACAAATAGCTCCGGTTTGCTCATTTAAGGGGTTACAAATTTGGTGTGCAATACTTTCAAAGCATTAAGACACTAGGGTGCAAATTTGGTAAGGATCGGATATTTCCTTCATAGTTTTTCACACATTCAGAAATAAAGTGTGCTCTGTTTAACATTTAAAGAGACAGTAACGGTTTGTTTAAAAAACGGTTTTATTGCATTAATAGCCTGTATAAGCCTGTCTAACATGTCTGTACCTTCAGATAGAACAAGTTCTGTATGTATGGAGGCCAAGGTGGTCCCCCCTTTAAATGTATGTGAGAATTGTGCCATAGCGTCCAAACAAAGTAAGGACAGTACTGTCACATTTAACAAGGTTGCCCAAGATGATTCCTCGAATGAAGGTAGTGGGGATAGTTCATCATCCTCTCCTGTGTCAACACCAGTTATGCCCGCGCAGGCGACACCTAGTACATCTAGCGCCAATGCTTGTTACTATGCAACAATTAACGGCAGTAATGGATAATTCTATAGCTAATATCTTATCCAAAATGCCAGCATTTCAAAGAAAGTGATTGCTCAGTTTTAAATACAGAGGACGAGCAAGGGTGCGCTGACGATAATTTATCTGTCATACCCTCACACCAGTCAGAATTGGCAGTGAGGGAGGGTCTGTCGGAGGGAGAAATTTCTGATTCAGGAAAAGTTTCTCCACAGGCAGAACCTGATATTGTGACGTTTAAATGTAAGTTAAAACATCTCCGCACCCTGCTTAAGGAGGTGCTAACTACTCTAGACGATTGTGACTCTTTGGTCATTCCAGAAAAATTGTGCAAAATGGACAAAGTCCTAGAGGTCCCTGTGCACGCTGAGGCCTTTCCGATACCCAAAAGGGTGGCGGACATAGTGACTAAGGAGTGGGAGAAACCAGGCATACCTTTTGTCCCACCTCCTATATTTAAGAAAATGTTCCCCATTGTCGACCCAAGGAGGGACGCATGGCAAACAGTTCCTAAGGTTGAGGGGGCAGTTTCTACGTTGGCCAAACGCACGACTATTCCCATTGAGGACAGTTGTGCTTTCAAAGATCCTATGGATAAAAAATTGGAGGGTTTGCTTAAAAAGATATTTGTTCAGCAAGGTTTCCTCCTCCAACCAATTTCGTGCATTATTCCTGTCACAACGGCGGCGTGTTTTTGGTTCGAAGAACTAGAAAATTTGCTCAATAAGGAGACTCCATATGAGGAAGTCATGGACAGAATTCACGCACTAAAGTTAGTTAATTCCTTTATTTTAGATGCCGCTTTGCAATTGGCGAAGTTAGCGGCGAAAAATTCAGGTTTTGCAATTGTGGCGCGCAGAGCGCTCTGGCTAAAGTCTTGGTCGGCAGATGTGTCTTCCAAGACAAAATTGCTTAATATTCCTTTCAAAGGTAAGACCCTTTTTGGGCCAGAATTGAAGGAGATTATTTCAGACATCACTGGGGGAAAGGGCCATGCCCTCCCACAGGATAGGCCTTTCAAGGCTAAGAACAAATCTAATTTTCGTTCCTTTCGCAACTTCAGGAACGGACCGTCTCCTAATTCTGCAGCATCTAGACAAGAGGGTAACGCTTCCCAGGCTAAGCCAGCATGGAAACCAATGCAAGGCTGGAACAAGGGTAAACAGGCAAAGAAGCCTGCTGCTGCTACCAAGACAGCATGAAGGGGTAGCCCCCGATCCGAGACCGGATCTAGTAGGGGGCAGACTTTCTCTCTTTGCTCAGGCTTGGGCAAGAGATGTTCAGGATCCCTGGGCACTAGAAATAGTCTCCCAGGGTTATCTTCTAGAATTCAAGGAACTTCCTCCAAGGGGAAGGTTCCACATGTCTCGCTTATCTTCAGACCAGATAAAGAGACAGGCATTCTTACATTGCGTAGGAGATCTATTAAAGATGGGAGTGATACACCCAGTTCCAACAGTGGAACAAGGTCAGGGGTTTTACTCAAACCTGTTTGTAGTTCCCAAAAAAGAGGGAACTTTCAGACCAATTCTGGTTTTAAAAATTCTAAACAAATTCCTCAGAGTTCCATCGTTCAAAATGGAAACAATTTGAACGATTTTACCATCAATCCAGGAGGGTCAATACATGACTACCGTACCTACATATTCCTATCCACAAAGATCATCATCAGTTCCTAAGGTTCGCCTTTCTGGACAAACATTACCAGTTCGTGGCTCTTCCGTTCGGTTTAGCCACTGCTCCCAGAATTTTCACAAAGGTGCTAGGGTCCCTTCTAGCGGTTCTAAGACCGAGGGTCATTGCAGTGGCACCTTACCTAGACGACATCCTAATCCAAGCGTCGTCCCTTTCCAGATCAAGGGCTCATACAGACATTGTATTAGCTTTTCTCAGGTCTCACGGGTGGAAGGTGAACGTGGAAAAGAGTTCCCTGTCCCCGTCTACAAGAGTTCCTTTTCTGGGAACAATAATAGATTCTGTAGAAATGAAGATTTTTCTGACAGAGGTCAGAAAATCAAAGCTTCTAAAGACTTGTCAAGTTCTTCAATCGATTCCTCAGCCTTCCATAGCTCAGTGCATGGAATTAATAGGTCTAATAGTTGCAGCAATGGACGTGGTTCCTTTTGCTCGAATTCATCTAAGACCATTGCAACTGTGCATGCTCAGACAGTGGAATGGGGATTATGCAGACTTGTCTCCCCAGATTCAAGTAGACCAGTTAACCAGAGACTCACTCCGTTGGTGGTTGACTCAGGATCACCTGTCTCAGGGAATGAGTTTCCGCAGACCAGAGTGGGTCATTGTCACGACCGACGCCAGTCTATTAGGCTGGGGTGCGGTCTGGTACTCCCTGAAAGCTCAGGGTCTATGGTCTCGGGAAGAGTCTCTTCTCCCGATAAACATCTTGGAACTGAGAGCGATATTCAATGCGCTCCGGGCTTGGCCTCAACTAGCGAAGGCCGGATTCATAAGATTTCAGTCGGACAACATGACGACTGTAGCTTACATCAATCATCAGGGAGGAACAAAGAGTTCCTTGGCGATGATAGAGGTATCCAAGATCATCAAATGGGCGGAGGATCACTCCTGCCATCTATCTGCAATTCACATCCCAGGAGTAGACAACTGGGAGGCGGATTATTTGAGTCGTCAGACTTTCCATCCGGGGGAGTGGGAACTCCACCCGGAGGTCTTTGCCCAGTTAACTCAATTATGGGGCATTCCAGACATGGATCTGATGGCGTCTCGTCAGAACTTCAAGGTTTCTCGCTACGGGTCCAGATCCAGGGATCCCAAGGCGACACTGGTGGATGCATTAGTGGCGCCTTGGTCGTTCAACCTAGCTTATGTGTTTCCACTGTTTCCTCTCCCCAGACTCGTAGCCAGGATCAAACAGGAGAAGGCCTCAGTGATTCTGATAGCTCCAGCGTGGCCACGCAGGACTTTGTATGCAGACCTGGTGAATATGTCATCGGCTCCACCATGGAAGCTACCTTTGAGACAGGATCTTCTAGTACAAGGTCCATTCGAACATCCAAATCTAGTCTCTCTGCAGCTGACTGCTTGGAAATTGAACGCTTGATTTTATCTAAGCGTGGGTTTTCAGATTCAGTTATAGATACTCTGGTCCAAGCCAGAAAACCTGTGACTAGGAAAATTTACCATAAAATATGGAAAAAATATATCTGTTGGTGTGAATCCAAGGGATTCTCTTGGAGTAGAATTAAAATTCCTAAGATTCTTTCCTTTCTCCAAGAGGGTTTGGATAAAGGGTTGTCAGCGAGCTCTCTAAAAGGACAGATATCTGCTTTGTCTGTGTTGTTACACAAACGCCTGGCAGCAGTGCCAGATGTACAAGCTTTTGTACAGGCCTTAGTAGAATCAAGCCTGTTTACAGACCCATGACTCCTCCATGGAGTCTAAATTTAGTTCTTTCAGTTCTTCAAGGGGTTCCGTTTGAACCTTTACATTCCATAGATATTAAGTTACTATCTTGGAAAGTTCTGTTTTTGGTTGCTATTTCTTCTGCTAGAAGAGTTTCTGAATTGTCTGCTTTGCAGTGTGATCCACCCTATCTGGTATTCCATGCAGATAAGGTTGTTTTGCGTACCAAATCTGGTTTTCTGACAAAAGTGGTTTCCAACAGGAATATTAACCAGGAAATAGTTGTTCCTTCTCTGTGTCCGAATCCAGTTTCGAAGAAGGAACGTTTGTTACACAATTTAGATGTGGTCCTTGCTTTAAAATTCTATTTAGATGCAACAAAGGATTTCAGACAGACTTCATCTTTGTTTGTCGTTTATTCTGGTAAGAGGAGAGGACAGAAAGCTACTGCTACCTCTCTTTCTTTTTGGCTGAAAAGCATCATCCGATTGGCTTATGGGACTGCCGGAAGGCAGCCTCCTGAACGAATTACAGCTCACTCTACTAGAGCTGTGGCTTCCACATGGGCCTTCAAGAACGAGGCTTCTGTTGATCAGATATGTAAGGCAGCGACTTGGTCTTCTCTGCACACTTTTGCCAAATTTTACAAATTTGATACTTATGCTTCTTCGGAGGCTATTTTTGGGGGAAAGGTTTTGCAAGCCGTGGTGCCTTCCGTTTAGGTAACCTGACTTGTTCCCTCCCTTCATCCGTGTCCTAAAGCTTTGGTATTGGTTCCCACAAGTAAGGATGAAGCCGTGGACCGGACACACCATTGTAGGAGAAAACAGAATTTATGCTTACCTGATAAATTTCTTTCTCCTACGGTGTGTCCGGTCCACGGCCCGCCCTGGCTTTTTAGTCAGGTTTCAAATTTTTTCTTTCTATACACTACAGTCACCACGGCACCCTATGGTTTCTCCTTTTTCTCCTAACCGTCGGTCGAATGACTGGGGGGCGGAGCCAGAGGGGGGCTATATGGGCAGCTTTTGCTGTGCTCTCTTTGCCATTTCCTGTTAGGAAAGAGAATATTCCCACAAGTAAGGATGAAGCCGTGGACCGGACACACCGTAGGAGAAAGAAATTTATCAGGTAAGCATAAATTCTGTTTTTATGTACAGTACTTATAAAATGTGAGATGAAAATCACCAGCAGTGCTAGAGAATATGGAGGCCTAGTTATCAAGCCGTCAACCTCAAATACGCTGGAATTCTGCAGCGTATTTGTGGCGAGGCTGATTCGCCTTAGTTATCAAGCCCTAGATACCGGCAAAAGTAGAATTTAGTGACGTAAGCTTCGATCCGCTGGACTCAGTCCGACACAGATCTATTCTTACGTCACTACAGATGTTCCGCACACAAGTTCGGCACAATCTGACTACTTTTGCTAGTTATCAAATGACTAGCAGGTACGCTTGGCACTTTTCCGGCCCATCGTACCTGGTTTTCAATCCGCCGCCCTGGAGGCGGAGGATCCCATAGGAATCAATGGGAGTCTGACCATAGCGAAAGTTCATGTTCGCTGCTGCCAGACATACCATTCATTCCTATGGGAGATGTCTACACCTAACACCCTAACATGTACCCCGAGTCTAAACACCCCTAATCTTCCCCCCCTACACCGCCGCAACTAAATAAAGTTATTACCCCCTAAACCGCCGCTCCCGGAGCCCACCGCAAGCTATAATAAACTCATTAACCCCTAAACCGCCGCTCCCGGAGCCCACCGCAAGCTATAATAAATATGTTAACCCCTAAACCGCCGCTCCCGGTATTCCACCGCCACTCTAATAAACTGATTAACCCCTAAACCGCCGCTCCCGGAGCCCACTGCAAGCTATACTAAATATGTTAACCCCTAAACCGCCGCTCCCGGTCCCCGCCGCAACTATAATATATGTATTAACCCCTAAACCGCCGCTCCCAGACCCCGCTGCCACCTACATGATACCTATTAACCCCTATCCTGCACCCCCTACACCGTCGCCACCTATAATAAGTTTATTAACCCCTATCCTGCCCCCCCTATACCGTCACCACCAATAATAAATGTATTAACCCCTATCCTGCCCCCCACTACACCGCCGCCACTGTAATAAAATTATTAACCCCTAAACCTAAGTCTAACCCTAACACCCCCCTAATTTAAATATTAATTAAATAAATCTAAATAATATTTATCTTATTAAATAAATTAATCCTATTTAAAACTAAATACTTACCTTTAAAATAAACCCTAATATAGCTACAATATAAATAATAATTATATTGTAGCTATTTTAGGATTTATTTTTATTTTACAGGCATCTTTCAATTTATTTTAACTAGCCAATAGAATACGAGCTCAATCTGATTGGCTGATTGGATCAGCCAATCGGATTGAACTTCAATCTGATTGGCTGATTCAATCAGCCAATCAGATTTTTCCTACCTTAATTCCGATTGGCTGATAGAATCCTATCAGCCAATCGGAATTGAAGGGACGCCATCTTGGATGACGTCCCTTAAAGGAATATCCATTCGTCGGTAGTCGTCGGGAAGAAGAGGATGGCTCCGCGTCGGCTCGTCTGAAGATGGCTCCGCTCCGGATGGATGAAGATTGAAGACGCCGCTTGGAAGATGACATCGCCCGGATGGAAGAATTCTTCAGCGCCGCCTGGATGATGACTTAATCGGATGGAAGATTTCTTCAGTGCCCCTTGGATGATGACTTCTGCCGCTCCGGATCTCCTCTTCGGTTCCATCGATGGTCGGCTGGCTGAAGACGACTAAAGGTAGGATGATCTTCAGGGGGGTAGTGTTAGGTTTTTTTAAGGGGGGTTTGGGTTAGATTTGGGGTATGTGGGTGGTGGATTTTAATGTTGGGGGGGGTTGTATTTTTCTTTTACAGGCAAAAGAGCTGAATTCTTTGGGGCATGCCCCGCAAAAGGCCCTTTTAAGGGCTGGTAAGGTAAAAGAGCTTTGAACTTTTTAATTTAGAATAGGGTAGGGCATTTTTTTTTATTTTGGGGGCTTTGTTATTTTATTAGGGGGCTTAGATTAGATTAGTAGATTAAAATTGTTGTAATATTTTTTAAATGTTTGTAACTTATTTTTTTTATTTTTTGTAACTTAGCTTTTTTATTTTTTGTACTTTAGTTAGTTTATGTAATTGTATTTAATTGTAGTTATTTGTAGGTAATTTATTTAATTAATTTAATGATAGTGTAGTGTTAGGTTTAATTGTAACTTAGGTTAGGATTTATTTTACAGGTAATTGTGTATTTCTTTTAGCTAGGTAGTTATTAAATAGTTAATAACTATTTAATAACTATTCTAACTAGCTAAAATAAATACCAAGTTACCTGCAAAATAAATATAAATCCTAAAATAGCTACAATGTAATTATTAATTACATTGTAGCTATCTTAGGGTTTATTTTACAGGTAAGTATTTTGTTTTAAATAGGAATAATTTATTTAAGTATAGTGTAGTGTTAGGTGTAATTGTAACTTAGGTTAGTTTTTATTTTACAGGTAAATTTATCTTTATTTTAGCTATTTAATAGCTATTGTACCTAGTTAAAATAAATTGAAAGTTGCCTGTAAAATAAAAATAAATCCTAAAATAGCTACAATTGTAGCTATATTAGGGTTTATTTTAAAGGTAAGTATTTAGTTTTAAATAGGATTAATTTAGTTAATAAGAGAAATATTATTTAGATTTATTTAATTAATATTTAAGTTAGGGGGGTTTTAGGGTTAGTGTTAGACTTAGGTTTAGGGGTTAATAATTTTATTACAGTGGCGGCGGTGTGGGGGGGGCAGGATAGGTGTTAATACATTTATTATAGGTGGCGACGATGTAGGGGGGCAGATTAGGGGTTAATAAGTTTAATATAGGTTGCGGCGGGGTCCGGGAGCGGAGGGTTTAGGGGTTAAACTATTTAGTTGCGGCGAGGTCCGGGATCCGCAGGATAGGGGTTAATAACTTTATTATAGGTGGCGACGGTATAGGGGGGGCAGGATAGGGGTTACTAGGTATAATGTAGGTGGCGGCGGTGTCCGGGAGCGGCGGTTTAGGGGTTAATACATTTATAAGAGTTGCGGCGGGGTCTAGGAGCGGCGGTTTAGGGGTTAATAACTTTATTGAGTTGCAGGGGGCTCCGGGGGCGCCGGTATAGGGGGTAGAACAGTGTAGTTAGTGTGGGTGCTTAGTGACAGGCTAGCAATAAAGCTGTCAAAAAGCCAAAGAGCAGCGAGATCGGATGAGTGATAACTCTCACAGTCCGCTGCTCATCGCCCCGTACTTGGTGCGCAGCTTTTTGACAGCTTTTTTGATAACTTAGGCGAAATTTTTCAGGTCCGCGGCGGCGATGGTAGGTGAGCTTAGGCGGGTGTATTGAACCGGTGAAGGCAGGTAAAGTAGACGCGTTGATAACTAGGCCCCTATGTCTGTTAGACCATTATAACAAAATATGTCTGTTAGATCATTATAAAAAAATATGTCTGTTAGATCATTATAACAAAATATGTCTGTTAGATCATTTTAACAACCTTCTGTAAACCATATCAGAATGGTATTTATACAAAAAAGCAAAGAGAGAGCCTGACTCTGGGTTGTATTATTTATTGCAGAAGCTCTTGCTACTTAAAACAGACCGGTAAAAGATAAAATATGAAACCCATATCATCACCACATCACAGTCTCAGTCCTTCAACCGCTATCATTCGTCTGTGAGACTTGTGACTGAATCTTGGATCCAACTCTTGAGAAAGTTCCTCCATGAGGGAACAAAACTTGTGTAGATGTTATGGTCAAACTGGTGTAGAGAATATAGTAATGATACCATACTGGTCTCAGAGACGACCGATAACGCTACTAGTTATATGCTACGTCTGTCTTATTATAGCGGTTTGTTTTTGTGGTTAATCAAAATCGTATCAAATATGGTAAAACTGTTATTTATATTATATTGTCCTACTTGTTTCTGTAATTAGTAACATGTGCCTAGTGACTTTTTTCTAGTTTCTTACTGGCAGCTACCAATGTAGTTATTTATTTTATTTTTTTACATATTAACAGTTTTTGGTATTTAGGATTATGGAATCTAATCTGCATTTGAGAGCAGTTTAGATAGACAGACAGACAAATAGATCCAATTTAACGTAACCGCTATCTTTCCACCATTAACATTAAGGCATGTGTTTAATTTTAATAGATCCCCTAACACAAGAATTTATATAAACACTGCAGCAATGTTAAACTAGGATTTTATAAAGGTTGCATATCACTTAATTTGCAATCACGAGTCATTGACATACAGGCCCATTTATCAAAGGGCTTGCGGACCTGATCCGACACTGCGGATCAGGTCCGCAAGACCTCGCTAAATGCGGAGAGCAATACGCTCTCCGCATTTAACATTGCACCAGCAGCTCACAAGAGCTGCTGGTGCAACGCCGCCCCCTGCTGACTCGCGGCCAATCAGCCGCCAGCAGGGAGCTGTCAATCAACCCGATCGTATTCGATCGGGTTGATGTCTGGCGATTCCTGTCCGCCTGTTCAGAGCAGGCGGACAGGGTTATGGAGCAGCGGTCTTTAGACCGCTGCTTCATAAGTTGTGTTTCTGGCGAGTCTGAAGACTCGCCAGAAACACGGCCCTTCAAGCTCCATACGGAGCTTGATAAATGGGCCTGTTTATGTTTAGTTTGGAGTAGATTGTAGGTGTAGATTAGGTGTGACTTCCAGTATTGTAGTGATATTGTATTAATATATTTAAACAAGAAGACTCCCTATAACCAGTGTTTTCATCACTCAATTTCTGGTATATTGCACATATTTATGCTGTGAAAAAGGCCAAGATAGAAAGAGCTAATATTCAGATAACTGTATGACATTATGTCTATTAAGCTTATGGCTTGAAATTCTCACCAGCATCTTTGCACACAGTTTATAAACCTGGTGCAGAAATGTACCACCCTGGTTGGCAAAGTGAATGATCATCTGTATAGAGAGAGTTAATATGATCTGACTGAATTTGGCTGTTGTTCAGTGGACATTTATTACAGTACATTAAACTGGAGCTTTTGTTGGAGAAAAGCATTACCTCCTTTGTTGGAAAGACTACTTGCTAAAATAATTATGAAAATCAGTTTGGTAACCAGAAGTGCATTGGCTGGAAATGAGTTCAGTTGCCAAGTTCTAAATTGAATTTCTAATTCCTTAGTAGAAATTACAACTATAGCAGCCTGTACGTGTTTTCTATGTTACCTACATTAGTCTTTATTATAAAATTACTGGCCATGGTGGTAAAATAGTGTTAAGCTGGTAGCCCTATAACGAGATGCCAATGAGTCTCTATTCTCTTAAGAATAAAAATAAAAATTAATTCTTTTTTTAATTTAAATTATTGTTTGCAGTATTTGCAAATTCTATATACTCTCTGACACTGCACTTTTGTTTTTCAGTAGAATTGTGATTGAATTTTTAATAGATCTAGAGGCTGTTAAAAGCTCTTTTTGCCCCCTTCTGTGAGTTTTGCCAGGGGCACATTACCACCTGCCGTCTCTTTGATCCTCCTTCGAGTTTCCTGAAAGAAGAGTTTGCAGTTTAACTCACTCCCTGCTGGAAAACAAAAATGTAAAACAAGACTTACATATATGCATATATAGGGTTAGATTACGAGTGGAGTGCAATATTATACTTTTGTGAGCGCAATATTTCCGCTCCACTCGACGACCTCGCATTCACATTGCCTGGAAGCCTTGTACTCATGAGAGTGCTTTTCCATAACTCCCCACATCACCTCACTTTAACCCCTTATAATTGCTTTGGGCAGTTTTTTTATTAAAAAAATAAAAATGCTCATATTTTTATTTATTTTAAAGAACTGTCCACTTTATTTGGGGGGCAAATTTGACAACTTTTTATCATTAACCAGAGGTCTGACCTCTAGCTATTTGCGCAAAGTGAAACTACGAGCTTGCTGAAGCATTAACCAGCCACTTGTAATGGCTGGCTATTTAACATGCGCCTGTAAAGGGGCTCATGTTAAAATAGCGCTCCACTTGTAATCTAGCCCATAGTGTTCTCCACAGAAAATTTTCCCAGCTATGGGGTGGCATTATGAAGTACCAATGGGAACAGTGTAATACTTTGCATTAATGTAACATGTACTGTTATGTATAAATGTTAATATTAATTGCATAATTTAATTAAAATGTATTTAATAAAAATGTTACAACATTCTTTGGAAAACATTTTTTAGCTAATTTTAGCTTAATATTGGCTTTAATTTTAGCTGCGTGGTCAGTAAAACCAGCCGGGTCCTGGGGAGAACACCAGTGTATAAGTTGATAGATTGATCTGTAACTTTCTTTGACAGGAAGGTACAAGCATCAGATTGGTGTAGTGCCAGGCACAATATGTGACAAAGAGATGTAGTCACAGTTATAGCAGTTATAACTGTATAATTATTTTTGTTCAAGGTACAGCATCCTTCTACTGTTATCTCTTGCTATGTAGGGCCTTTACAATGCTGGCCTCCCTAGGCACATGCTAATTAGATCCTCCATTCTTTTTAAACAGCATCTTAGTGGTTTTGTGTCTCTGCATGTGTGTCAGTATAGAGTTATATATCATTGTGTGTGTATTATAATCTATAATGTGTATGCTATCCTGAACATTAGACAATGCCATTCATTTTCCTGTGCCATATCAGACAGTGTTGTGTGTGGTTTCAGTGCTGCCTTGGTGTGCACGTGGTATGTTTGTGTTGAATTATAGCAGAATGTTTATATCAAGTGTGTGAACAAGAGAAAACACAACAGAATACGCAACACCATAGGGTGAGGGAGTACAGAGTTAATCTATACCATGTGCACGCAGTGCCGTGAGACACACACACACAGAAGGCCTGCCAGTCAAGAGAGAAAGATTTTACTGGGTGCAGAGTGAGAAGTCTATTTTGTATGACAGTGTTTACAAGTGGCTACCATTAGTGCACAAGTTTGATATTACAAATCCATGGTAAAGTTTTTTTTTTTTACAGCGTGCCCCATAGAAGTCTATGGGGAGAAGAAGTTAGTGTGGTGCGGTATCCAAAGTCCTGAAGTTAGCGCTCATCAGACTTTCTCTTGTGTGCTAACTTTTTACTTTCAACTTGTAATGCGCACGCTAACCCGTCCGTGATACATTTTTTACTATGAATGAAGTTTGCGCAAGCAAAAAAGTAATTTAGCGTTTAACTTGTAATCTGACCCTTAATATTTTAATAAAGTTTAATGCATACTGCATATTTCTGTCCCTTCAATTTGTATTTTGTTATTAGCTTTAGGTTGTCAGTTCATTGTGTACTACTCTGTTATATTTGTAAAGTGTGAGCAAGCAGAGCACATGACCATATGCACATCATGTGTATATTATTTATTATGCACAAACATTATTTACATGGTCATTCTTCTTTTAAGATTGGTTGCTGTTTCATACATGGTGCATTTAATTATAATAAAACAAGAAACATATTTCTCTTGTTAAGTGTGTTCAGTCCACGGATCATCCATTACTTATGGGATATATTCTCCTCCCCAACAGGAAGTTGCAAGAGGATCACCCAAGCAGAGCTGCTATATAGCTCCTCCCCTCACATGTCATATCCAGTCATTCTCTTGCAAGTCTCAACAAAGAAGGAGGTCGCGAGAGGAGATAGGAGTTTTTTACCTAATTATTCTTCAATCAAAAGTTTATTATTTTAAAATGGCACCGGAGTGTGCTGTTTTTTTCTCTCAGGCAGTATTTAGAAGAAGAATCTGCCTGCGTTTTTCTATGATCTTAGCAGACGTAACTAAGATCCACTGGCTGTTCTCGCACATTCTGAGGAGTGGGGTAACTTCAGAAAAGGGAATAGCATGCGGGGTCCCCCGCAAATGAGGTATGTGCAGTAATATTTTCTAGGAATGGAATTGACTAAGAAAACACTGCTGTTACCCATATGATGTAAGTACAGCCTTTAATGCAGTAGTAGCGACTGGTATCAGGCTGATAAATGTATGCGCAGTTGAGTTATTTTCTAGGGACTAGAATTTGACTGAGAAAATACTGTTAATACTGAAATAAATGTATGAGCCTTAACTGCAGTAGAAGCGACTGGTAGCAGGCTTAGTGATAACTTTGCATAACACTGGAAAGTTGTTTTTAAAACGTTTACTGTCATGTTATTCGTTTTGTGAGGTACTTTGGTGATAAATCTTTTTGGGCATGATTTTTTTCCATATGGCTAACGTGTATTTATGCATAGAAACCGTTGTAACAGGTCTCCCACTGTTGTAATATGAGTGGGAGGGGCCTTTTTTACTGCCTTGTTGCGCAGTTAAAATTCTTGCACAGTCTTCCTGCTTCTTCCTCCTTGATCCAGGACGTCTACAGAGAGCTCAGGGGTCTTCAAAATTCATTTTTGAGGGAGGTAATCAGTCACAGCAGACCTGTGACAGTGTGTTTGACTGTGATTAAAGCGTTAAATCTTAAATTGATTATCCGTTTTTGGGTATTGAGGGGTTAATCATCCGTTTGCTAGTGGGTGCAATCCTCTGCTAAATTCATACAATTACTGTTAAAATTGTTGGCTATAACTGAATTAGTTCATTGTTATTTCAACTGTGACAGTTTTTTGTGTTTTTAAAAGCGCTGCAGCGTTTTTTTCAATTGCTTGTAAATTTATTGACAGATTTTTTCCAAGCTTGCTAGCCTTCATTGATAGTCTGTTTAAACATGTCTGATACAGATGAATCTACTTGTTCATTATGAGAGTTCCACTAGTGTGGCGCTTACCGTTCCTGCGGGGTCTGGGGTCCTTTCACTGAGCAGCGTCACTTCAGCGTGTCTGGAAGGTAACAGTGTGTCACGTCCGTTCCGCTCCTCCGTGCAGTCTGTGTAGAGAATCCGGAAGTAGGGAGCCCAGCCGACACGCCTCTGTCCAGGGCGTAGTGAAAGTACAAAGTGCAAAAAGGAAAAACGGCTGCAGGGCTACAAACCTACTCAATCCAATAAATAAAAGGGGACAGCGCAGAAAAAGGTGTAAAAGTAAAAAGGCTTTATTATGCAACACTAAAAACAAGCAGAGCCGTAGCTCAAAAAAGCATACACTGACAAAAGGGGTAACAGTGCAGCACAGCAGACATGTTTCGTGTGTCCTCAGCACACTTGTTCACTGCTATGTGATTGCTGCCACTGTTACTCCTATTTAAAGGAACAACACACATTGATTAAAAACAAAAATTAACCCCTTATTGTCCTGTTGAATTAGGTATGTTAGGCTAAACTAATTACAGAATAACATAGGGTACAGGAATGGAGTCCGAACAGCTAGATTCTAAGCACAATAGTTTATAAGACAACAAATATTCAATAGAAATCTAAACTGGCTCAATTAAAAAGTGCTTAAGATGAATAAGTATATATATAAATTTGTATGTGTTCTCAACTCATTCCCCTACTGTCTCATATTAAAAGTACCCTATATAGATTTGAAGAGGAGAATACAGACACAGACAAAATCCTAGGTGTGAAAATGCAAACTATCCCAATGTACCAATAGTGTAGTCCCTTTATGCTAAACCCTAGATTAATGTGTTATATTTTGATAATCAGTTATGTTTCACTATTATAGACTATATACACTGCTAGGTTTTGAGAATAGCATAATTTTACAGGGTATCACCCTGGCATAACCAAAAAGGGAATATAATTCTTAGATTAGATAAAAAGATTGACATCGCTTTCTTTGTTAATGCCATATGGATGTCTGGTGTTGAGTAGAAAAATCCATTGGGCTTATAATCCAGCCTTTGGATTCTATCACCACCCCTTTTATGTGGTGGTACATGGTCAATTGCCTGTATGGACAAAAGGGCAGCATTGCCCGAGTGTTCAGATTTGAAGTGTCTGGCTACGGGAGTGAAAATATCTGGGTCTTCTATGTCCCTGACATGCTCCTGGGCTCTATCCCTGACAAGTCGTTTGGTTTTCCCGACATATTGTATATTACACCCCCTGCAGGTCTGCAAGTAAATCACATGATTGGATTTACAATTCAGGTTGTATCTAATATTATATGTGCGATTTGTAGATGTGGAGGTAAAGTTTGCCCCTTCCACTACATGTCTGCAGGTTTTACACCTTTGTGTCCTACATTTGAAGAAACCAAACCTTTGTGGGAGCCAAGTACGTGTATTGGCACTTGCAAGATCAGAGGGTGCTATAATGTTTCCAATAGTCTTACTTTTTCTAGCTACATATCTGCAACCCTCCGTAGCTATCTGTGCCAAATTTATATCAGTGGCCAATATTGGTAATGATTGTTTAATAATATCACAAATTTTGTGGTATTCTAAACTATACGGTGTACTGAACACAAGTTTACCCTCTTTTTGTTTGTTTTGTCTAGTACCGCTTTGTTTGTTGGTTTTATGTTTGTACACCAACAAATTATCCCTTGGAATTTTTTCCACTTCTTCTTTAGTTTTCCCCAACAAGGGTAGAGGGTAGTCTCTTTGCAAGAGTCTGTTCTCTAGTATTTGGCATTGAGTTTCAAAAGTTTGTCTGTCTGAACAGAGTCTCTTGGTTCTAATAAATTGTCCCTTAGGGATAGCTTTCTTGACATGTTGAGGATGACCAGATTTATAGTTTAGTATAGTATTCTCCCCTGTGGGTTTTCTATACACCGAAGTATTAATAGTTTTTTGTGCTATGTTGACTGCAATGTCAACATCCAAAAATTCTATATGGTCAAGACTTAGCTGTGAAGTGAATTTAAGATTCACATCATTTTCATTGATATTCTTGACAAAATTTTTGGCAAGTTCCACATCTCCATCCCACACCACCAGCAGGTCGTCAATATATCTACCATAGTAAATAATATGTTCCTTGTGGGGATTGCTATCTCCATAGACGTGGGCGGCCTCCCACCACCCCATATAGAGGTTAGCATAGGAGGGGGCAAACTTTGCCCCCATGGCCGTGCCACGTCTCTGGAGATAGCATTGTCCCTCAAAAAGAAAATAATTGTGTGTTAAAAGAAATTCCACTGCTGTTAGTAAAAAATTTACAATGTCTTTATTATAACTGGAAAAGTTATCCAAAAAATATGACAAGGCCTCCAACCCCTGGCGGTGCGGGATGGACGTGTATAATGCAGTTACATCAATTGTCATTAGACAATATGTCTCTTTCCATGTAAGATTACTTAGACGTTGAAGGACATCTGTAGAGTCCTTAATATAACTCATCAAATTAACAACCAAAGGTTGGAGATATGAATCTACTAATTCAGAGAGGGGTTCAAGAAGTGAACCCACCCCTGAAATGATTGGTCAGCCTGATGGCTCTTTGTTATCCTTGTGCAACTTTGGTAGAAAATAAAAAATTGGTGTATAAGGTGTGGATGGTAATAAAGTATCAAAAAAGGATTCTGTGAAGGCTCCTACTTGTTTACCTAGGGTGAGGATATCCCCTAATTTGTCTTTAAATTTATTTGTGGGGTTGAATGTAAGTTTGGTGTAAACCGCTTCCTCATTTAGCTGTCTATAGGCTTCCTTAGTGTAATAGCCACGGTTCATTATCACAACATTCCCCCCTTTGTCTGATTCCTTAATCACTATCTGTTTATTGTTTCTTAGGGATTTGAGGGCAAGATTTTGTTCTTTAGTGAGATTATGCAAGTACCTTTCCTTGTTCTTACCATTTTTATCTTTCTGTATTTTATCTGATAATTGTTTTAACTTGTGTTCAACTGTGCGTTGAAACACGTCGATACCTTGACTTCTGCTATTAACAGGATAAAACTTGCTTTTTGTCATATTAGGTTTAAAGTGTGGAATGGTCACTTTTTGTTGTTCTGACAGATTAGTGTTAAGCATAGTGGTCAGATCTAATACAGAACATTGCTCACTGAAAAGGAGATTACGGGTGTCAGATAAACATTCAACTATATGTTCAGTCTGATCTGCATCTGCAGTCGTTGTTTGTTCCTGTTCGGCACTGCCCTGGCCAAAATGATTTTTTAAAGTAAGTTTCCTTACGAATTTATTAACGTCATGGACAGTGCCGAACAGGTCAAAGTGAGTTGTGGGTGCAAACCCTAATCCTAGAACCATAACCTCTATTTCTGTGGCTGTTAAATCATAGTCAGACAGGTTTACCACATTTTTTATATGTATTTCCTCTGTTGGTTTCGTGTCTGATATCTGATTCCCCTTCCTTTTCTTCTGTCTGCGACTCCCCCTACTGCCCCTTCTGGTTTTTTTATTTTTGTTTTTGTCCCTATGCGCTGGTCGTTTTTTGATACATTGTCACTATTATCTATTGGTACATCTAATGCAGATACTGATTCTGTGATCATTAATTCCTCATTTTGAATCGTGGTCTGAGGTGTCAACGTCGTATTCCGTCTCCGCAAATTGCACTTTTTTGCCATTGCCTTTTTTTGGCTGGGTATCTACTTTGTTTCTATGGAAACTGGAAGTAGGACGCTGACCCCTCACACCACTTTGCCATCTATAAACTTTATTAAACTCATAGTCCCTCTTATCCCTTGCCAATTTCTGTTTCTTAAATTCCCATAAATCTTTCGTGAATTTTGCCATATTGGCTTCAAATTTGTTATCATAGGATTTAAAGTCTTTATCATTTTGGAACTGTTGTAGATCTTTTTGTACTGTTTTAATAAAGTCAATAGACTCCTTCCTTTGTTCCTTTTTGAACTCAATTAATAATTCCATCAAGGCAAAGGAACAAGCATCCAAAATTTGGTTCCATTTTCTGATAAAGTCCATATCGTGTACTAGGAAAGAGGGGAATTTCCTTATTCTAAGCCCTCTAGGGATCCTCTTTTGACGTTTATATAGAAGGAAAGTTTTAATGTCCAAATCCAGTTTAATATCTTTCCTCCTTAGTTCGTCCATTTGGAAGAATAACCCATCTAAAGTGTTCTCATTTTCTAATAAGATGTTATCCACATCTTCATCATAAACTTGCAGGGTCGCTTCCAAATCTGTAAATACAAAACCTTCCTGTGATTCTGTCATTGTAGCACAATATATTTGTTTGTGAGTTTTGTATAAGTGTTGCACAATTAATGAGCCTATTTACTATAACCAAGGTAAGGTATACCAAAATGATGTAGTTTCTTAAACTTAAGTACTGCCCCTTAAAGAAGTAATAATACAGGTGCTGCTTACTATAGACGTCTTGTTACTCACGCTCACTTAAAACGCTAATCCAGCTCAGTCTTTAGATTTGACTCGTTCCCCTCCGGCGTCTTGCAGCCAACACTAAACGACAGACAAAGCAAGTAGAGAGTTCCACTAGTGTGGCGCTTACCGTTCCTGCGGGGTCTGGGGTCCTTTCACTGAGCAGCGTCACTTCAGCGTGTCTGGAAGGTAACAGTGTGTCACGTCCGTTCCGCTCCTCCGTGCAGTCTGTGTAGAGAATCCGGAAGTAGGGAGCACAGCCGACACGCCTCTGTCCAGGGCGTAGTGAAAGTACAAAGTGCAAAAAGGAAAAACGGCTGCAGGGCTACAAACCTACGCAATCCAATAAATAAAAGGGTCCCCTTTTATTTATTGGATTGAGTAGGTTTGTAGCCCTGCAGCCGTTTTTCCTTTTTGTACTTGTTCATTATGTTTAAAAGTCAATGTGGAGCCCAATAGAAATATGTGTACCAATTGTATTGATGTTACTTTAAATAATTTGCAGAACATGAGGACGGAGAGCTTCATTCTGTGGGTGACAGATCTGATCCGGGGAGACCGGATTCAGAAATTTCAAATTTTAAATTTAAGCTTGAGAACCTCCGTGTATTACTAGGGGAGGTGTTAGCGGCTCTGAACGATTGCGACACGGTTGCAATCCCAGAGAAATTATGTAGGCTGTATAAATACTATGCGGTACCGGTGTGTACTGACATTTTTCCTATACCTAAAAGGCTTACAGAGATTATTAGCAAGGAGTGGGATAGACCCGGTGTGCTCTTTTCCCCTCCTCCGATATTTAGAAAAATTTTCCCAATAGACGCCACCACACGAGACTTATGGCAGACGGTACCTAAGATGGAGGGAGCAGTTTCTACTTTAGCCAAGCGTACCACTATCCCGGTGGAGGATAGTTGTGCTTTCTCAGATCCAATGGATAAAAAATTAGAAGGTTACCTTAAGAAAATGTTTGTTCAACAAGGTTTTATATTACAGCCCCTTGCATGCATTGTGCCCGTCACTGCTGCAGCGGCATTCTGGTTTGAGTCTCTGGAAGAGGCTATTCGCACAGCACCATTGGATGAGATTATGAACAAGCTTAAAGACCTTAAGCTAGCTAATGCATTTATTTCGGATGCCGTTGTGCATTTAACCAAACTAACGGCTAAGAACTCCGGATTCACCATCCAGGAGCGCAGAGCGCTATGGCTTAAATCCTGGTCAGCAGATGTAACTTCTAAATCTAAATTTCTTAATATTCCTTTCAAAGGGCAAACCTTATTCGGGCCCGGCTTGAAAGAAATTATTGCTGACATTACTGGAGGTAAGGGTCACACCCTTCCTCAGGACAGGGCCAAATCAAAGGCCAAACAGTCTAATTTTCGTGCCTTTCGTAATTTCAAGGCAGGAGCAGCATCAACTTCCTCCGCTCCAAAACAGGAAGGGACTGCTACTCGTTACAGACAGGAAAGGTTGGAAAGGCAACCAGTCCTGGAACAAGGGCAAGCAGGCCAGAAAACCTACTTCTGCCCCTAAGACAGCATGAAGAAAGGGAACCCCTATCCGGAAACGGATCTAGTGGGGGCAGACTTTCTCTCTTCGCCCAGGCCTGGGCAAGAGATGTCCAGGATCCCTGGGCGTTGGAGATCATATCTCAGGGATACCTTCTGGACTTCAAAACTTCTCCTCCACAAGCGAGATTTCATCTGTCAAGGTTATCAACAAACCTAATAAAGAAAGAGGCATTTCTACGATGTGTACAAGACCTCTTAGTAATGGGAGTGATCCACCCGGTTCCGCGGACGGAACAAGGGCAAGGTTTTTACTCAAATCTGTTTGTGGTTCCCAAAAAAGAGGGAACCTTCAGGCCAATCTTGGACCTGAAGATCTTAAACAAATTCCTAAGGGTTCCATCGTTCAAAATGGAAAC
This sequence comes from Bombina bombina, assembly GCF_027579735.1. Classification (NCBI taxonomy): domain Eukaryota; kingdom Metazoa; phylum Chordata; class Amphibia; order Anura; family Bombinatoridae; genus Bombina; species Bombina bombina. The sequence goes on from NC_069500.1 coordinate 1,243,124,617, forward strand.
TATTCGAACCATCCTACCCATGATCCAAGAGGGTCAGTATATAACCACAGTGGACTTAAAGGATGCCTACCTTCACATGCCGATTCACAAGGATCATTATCGGTACCTAAGGTTTGCCTTTCTAGACAGGCATTACCAGTTTGTAGCTCTTCCCTTCGGGTTGGCTACGGCCCGAGAATTTTTACAAAGGTTCTGGGCTCGCTTCTGGCGGTACTAAGACCGCGAGGCATAGCGGTGGCTCCGTACCTAGACGACATCCTGATACAAGCGTCAACTTTTCAAAATGCAAGGTCTCATACAGAGATAGTTCTAGCATTTCTAAGGTCGCATGGGTGGAAAGTGAACATGGAAAAGAGTTCTCTGTTCCCACTCACAAGGGTTCCCTTTCTAGGGACTCTTATAGATTCTGTAGAGATGAAGATTTACCTGACGGAGTCCAGGTTATCAAAAATCCTAAATGCTTGCCGTGTCCTTCATTCCATTCCAAGCCCATCAGTAGCTCAGTGCATGGAAGTAATCGGCTTAATGGTCTCGGCAATGGACATAGTGCCATTTGCGCGCCTACATCTCAGACCGCTGCAACTATGCATGCTAAGTCAGTGGAATGGGGATTACTCAGATCTGTCCCCTTTACTAAATCTGGACCAGGAGGCCAGAGATTCTCTTCTCTGGTGGTTGTCGTGGGTTCATCTGTCCAAAGGAATGACTTTTCGCAGACCAGATTGGACGATTGTAACAACAGATGCCAGCCTACTAGGCTGGGGTGCAGTCTGGAACTCCCTGAAGGCTCAGGGATCGTGGACTCAGGAGGAGAAACTCCTCCCAATAAACATTCTGGAATTAAGAGCAATATTCAATGCTCTTCTAGCTTGGCCTCAGTTAGCAACACTGAGGTTCATAAGATTTCAGTCGGACAACATCACGACTGTGGCTTACATCAATCATCAAGGGGGAACCAGGAGTTCCCTAGCGATGTTGGAAGTCTCGAAGATAATTCGCTGGGCAGAGTCGCACTCTTGTCACCTGTCAGCGATCTACATCCCAGGCGTGGAGAACTGGGAGGCGGACTTTCAAAGTCGCCAGACCTTTCATCCGGGGGAGTGGGAACTTCACCCGGAGGTGTTTGCTCAACTGATCCTTCGTTGGGGCGAACCGGAGCTGGATCTCATGGCATCTCGCCAGAACGCCAAGCTTCCTTGTTACGGATCCAGGTCCAGGGACCCGGGAGCGGTGCTGGTAGATGCACTAGCAGCCCCTTGGGTTTTCAACATGGCTTATGTGTTTCCACCATTTCCGTTGCTACCTCGACTGATTGCCAGGATCAAACAGGAGAGAGCATCGGTGATTCTGATAGCGCCTGCGTGGCCACGCAGGACCTGGTATGCAGACCTAGTGGACATGTCGTCCTGTCCACCATGGTCTCTGCCTCTGAGGCAGGACCTTCTAATTCAGGGTCCTTTCAACCATCCAAGCCTAATTTCTCTGAGGCTGACTGCATGGAGATTGAACGCTTGATTCTATCAAAGCGTGGTTTTTCGGAGTCGGTTATTGATACGTTAATACAGGCTCGGAAACCTGTTACCAGAAAAATTTACCATAAGATATGGCGTAAATATTTATATTGGTGTGAATCCAAGAGTTACTCATGGAGTAAGGCTAGGATTCCTAGGATATTGGCTTTTCTACAAGAAGGTTTAGAAAAGGGTTTATCCGCTAGTTCGTTAAAGGGACAGATTTCTGCTCTGTCTATTCTTTTACACAAACGTCTGGCAGAGAATCCAGACGTCCAGTCTTTTTGTCAGGCTTTGTCTAGGATTAAGCCTGTGTTTAAAACTGTTGCTCCTCCGTGGAGCTTAAACTTGGTTCTTAAAGTTCTTCAGGGTGTTCCGTTTGAACCCCTTCATTCCATTGATATTAAGCTTTTATCTTGGAAAGTTCTGTTTTTGATGGCTATTTCCTCGGCTCGAAGAGTCTCTGAGTTATCTGCCTTACATTGCGATTCTCCTTATCTGATTTTTCATTCAGACAAGGTAGTTCTGCGTACTAAACCTGGATTTTTACCTAAGGTTGTTTCTAACAGGAATATCAATCAAGAGATTGTTGTTCCTTCATTATGTCCTAATCCTTCTTCAAAGAAGGAACGTCTTTTGCATAATCTGGACGTAGTCCGTGCCCTGAAGTTCTACTTACAGGCAACTAAAGATTTTCGGCAAACTTCTTCTCTGTCGTTTATTCTGGTCAGAGGAGAGGTCAAAAGGCTTCGGCCACCTCTATCTCTTTTTGGCTTCGTAGCATAATACGTTTAGCCTATGAGACTGCTGGACAGCAGCCTCCTGAAAGAATTACAGCTCATTCCACTAGAGCTGTGGCTTCCACCTGGGCCTTTAAGAATGAGGCCTCTGTTGAACAGATTTGCAAGGCTGCAACTTGGTCTTCACTTCATACCTTTTGAAAATTTTACAAATTTGACACTTTTGCTTCTTCGGAGGCTGGTTTTGGGAGAAAGGTTCTACAGGCAGTGGTTCCTTCTGTTTAATGTTCCTGCCTTGTCCCTCCCATCATCCGTGTACTTTAGCTTTGGTATTGGTATCCCATAAGTAATGGATGACCCGTGGACTGAACACACTTAACAAGAGAAAACATAATTTATGCTTACCTGATAAATTTATTTCTCTTGTAGTGTGTTCAGTCCACGGCCCGCCCTATCTTTTTTGAGGCAGTTCTAAATTTTAATTAAAACTCCAGTCACCACTGCACCCTATAGTTTTTCCTTTCTCGTCTTGTTTCGGTCGAATGACTGGATATGACATGTGAGGGGAGAATTATGTTTTTTTGTTTCAAATACCTTTTAAATACAGAAACCCTTACATTTTTAGGCTTGGGGTGAGCTTGTTGTATTCTGTTTGTACTGCAATAAATCACGCATTTGCAGTCATGCACCATATGTTTAATAGAGTGACTATTACAAGTGTTCATATCAAGAACACAAGAATTCTACATAATTCTGCTGTTCCTGCTAATTTTACATAGGAACACTCTAACAGAGAATTACATTAACATTTATCTTAACATATGGTTGTATATGAAAATAGCATAACTACAAATAGAGTCTGCAGAATCGCTTTTAGCTCCTATATTTGTATCATTTAATAACATATTTGCTATAGTTATTTTTATTCTGCTGATGTATTTTCCTTTCCGGTAATATCAGGATACTCCAGCAGTGAATGAGTTTAATGCCTTTTTCAGCTAGTCCTGATGCAATGTCTTGAGAAACATTCTTATGACCTTGCAAAGACTTCATGCTCTTCTGTAAGTCAGGGAAAGAAAAACAATAAATCATATGCTGCTTGGCGGATGGCTTTCCTATAGCATGTGTCAAGTACACTTTATGCTTTTGTGCCTGATTTTATTGTTATTATTAGATGTGTGCAACTGTAGATCAGCACAAATATAGGATTTAATAAAAGAAGTATAAATATTAAATACAATTAGATGTAAAGTCCAATGAAAAAATCTTGCTACTCTATATCAGTTGAGTTAAAGGGATATAAAAGCCAATTTTTTTTTTATTTCATAATTCAGATAGAGCATGCAATTTTAAGCAACTTTCTAATTTACTCCTATTATCAATTTTCTTTGTTCTCTTTGTATCTTTATTTGAAAAGCATGAATGTAACCTTAGGAGCCAGCCCATTTTTGGTTCAGCACCTTGGTAGCACTTGCTGATTGGTGGCTAAATGTAGCAACCAATCATCAAGCGCTACCCAGGGCGTTAATATATTTTGTTAATATTCAGTGTCACATGCTTTTGTTAATATATTCAGTGTCACATGCAGTCTTTTATTTACCAATGCTTTAACAACTCTTTCAGCTTTAGTTAATGCACTAATGCTCTACAGCATGCTGTTACTAAACTAATGTTCCTTGGTAAATATATTTTTAATTCATTCAAAAGGGTTACATATTTTAACACAAATTAAGATTTTAAAAAACAAACTAAACACAGTGTAACCTGAACTCATGGTTATACCCTTTAATGCTTGCTATGTACATACAAATAGAATTCTGCTTACAAAATAAAATAATGTATTCAACCAAGATACCATGAAATTATTTCCATGTGGTATTTGGTCTAGACATTTCACAACTCAGGTTAGACTTTGTCAAGAGAGTATACACATGTTAAGCTATTGCAACATGAGTGCAACCAACCCAGTCCTGAGCAGAAAATTGATTGGTAGCTACATGCGTATGCCAATCCTGATTGGTTTACCACTCAGAAATGCCAATCCATAGCGTCTCCTGAGTGGACTTAATAGGCCCTTTACTCATTAGTCAAGCTGACAGCTAGGAAGCCTGTCCGCCTTTCTTTGGGGCACGCAGGTAGTAGATGCTTTACTTCCCCTGCCCCATTTATTATTGCAGGAAGAAATTCTTGTGCAGTGCTAAACCGTGCTCTTACGTGACAAGGGCTTGTCAATCACCCTGAACAAACAATGATTTTTTTCTGCCACCTCAGAGGTTAAATAGCAGAGTTCATACTTCTACTGCTTCTTAACTTGTGGTAAACAACCTCCACCACAAGTACTCCAAAGCAGCCTCTTCTGCTTAATACATGGAACCCAATGTGTTTAACCACTTTACAAGCTCAAAATGTAATCCTTTTTTATCTTAGTCAGAAACTGCATTGGGCATAGTATAGCCTAATGTTAACCAGATATACAGTCATGGCCAACAATATTGACACCCCTGCATTTTTGTCAGATAATGCACCACTTTGCCTAGAAAATCATTGCAATTACAAATGTTTAGGCATTCTCATGTTTATTTATTTTATTTGTATTGGTATAACACAAAAAAGTTGAGAAAAAATAGCCAAATCTGGCACATTCCACGCAAAACTCCAAAAATGGACTGGACAAAATAATGTAATATTTGGTAGCATACCCGTTGGAAAAAAATAACTGAAATCAATCCCTTCCTGTAACAATCAATGAGTTTCTTACACCTCTCTACTGGAATTTTGGACTACTCTTCTTTTGCCAACTGCTCCAGGTCTCTCATTTTGGAAGGGTTCCTTTTCCCAATTGCGGTTTTGAGGTTTCTCCACAGGGGCTCTATGGATTGAGATCTGGGCTCATTGCTAGACAGTTCAGTACTCTCCAGTGCTTTGTCTTAAACAATTTCTGGGTGCTTTTTGATGTGTGCAGAAAGGTTGAGTAAATTTTTCACCATTTTAACTGGTGTGATTTTTATATTGCCAGCTGTTAATTGTTACAGGTGAGTTTAATTACAAATTACAGGAGCATCACAAACTTGGAATGCAATTATTTATTTCTGAAAGTTGGGTCACTGTCAGAGGTCATAGGTCTTAAGACAAAGCACTGGAGGGTACTGAACTGGCCAACAATGAGTCCAGATCTCAATCTATAGAGCCCCCTGGAGATATCTCAAAACTGCAATTGGGAAAAGAAACCCTTCCAAACTGAGAGACCTGGAGCAGTTGGCAAAAGAAGAGTGGTCCAAAATTCCAGTATAGAGGTGTAAGAAACTCATTGATGGTTACAGGAAGGGATCGATTTCAGTTATTTTTTCCAAGGGGTGTGCTGCCAAATATTACATTATTTTGTCCAGTCCATTATTGGAGGTTTGCATGGACACTTTTTTGTGTCATACCAAAACAAACAAAATAAATAAAGACGAAAATGCCAAACATTTGTAATTGCAACAATTTTCTGGGCGAAGTGGTGCATTATGTGACAGAAATGCAGGGGTGCCAATATTTTAGGCCATGTTGACTTCTACATAGAACTATATTGAAAGGAGATTGTCATCAAGTTAAAACACTATCAAATATGTATCTGGTGTAGATAAATAGTTACATAGTAGATGAGCTTTAAAAAAGACAGAAGTCCATCAAGTTCAACCTATGCAAATCTTAATAAACTTACAAAAAAAAGCTCCAGCTGAGCTTAAATTAATCCCACTAAAAAAAGGTGACCCATTTAACACAAGCAATTATATCCCTGAATTCTATTTCTAGCCAGAAATGTATCCAAACCATGTTTAAATGTATCTAAGGTATTGCCATTTACTACCTCCTCAGGTAACAGGTTCCACAATTTGATTTCTCTTACAGTGAAGAAACATTTACATAGCAGATTAAATCTCCTTTCCTCCAGCCTTAAAGGGACATTAAACACTTTGAGATGGTAACATAAAATTATAAATTGTATATATATAAAACAACTCTGCAATATACTTTCATTATTTATTTTGTCCTCTTTGCTTGTAATTCCATTCTGAAATTGTGAGCTTTTCAGTTCCTGTTAGAAAAGGAAGTGCAGAACACTGTTAAATCCAGCACAACCATTGGCTGCACACTCTAGTGACCTATTTATAACGGTCCCTAATTTGCCACAGCAGAGAAGGTAACACAAGTTACAACATGGCAGCTCCCAGAGTTTTATAGACACTTAAACTTTACACTTATTTTGTCACTTTTTAAACAACTAATGAAACTTTAAAAAAATACATCTACATGTTAGTCATGGACTAATCTTTTCTTTGAATGCATCATTCTATCTAGCGTGTATTTAGTGTTTAATGTCCCTTTAAATTGTGACCCCTTGGGGGGCGGAGCCTAGCAGCACACAGAGATGGTTGTGTGAGACCGGAGCTCCGGAGTATGATACTACAAAAAGGTGGCTAAAGCCCTGCAACTGAAGAGAGAGAGGCAGTCATGTATCGGGCTAAATAAAGAGATTAGTCCTGCCTGTTTTTTTTACTTAAGGAAAACTTTTGGAGTTAACACCTAAGCGCAACAGAGCATGAGACTTCAACAAGGAAGGGGCAGACTCAATCAGCGCCATCTTGGGTGTACTACACAGCTGCCTAAAACTCAGAGCAACACACAGAGAGATCGGTAGTTTCTGGGACGATATATAAAAGTTGGTGAGCCTTGAAGACACAGCGGATCCTGACCGGAGACTCTGATTCAGGTCTGATGGAGTAGGAGGAGAACCGCCAGGGAGATATACGACGGTAAGACAAACATATAAGACACCTCTCCCAAAACACACATGGCCACTAATACATCCGCATGGAAATGCGGATCCCTTCTGAAACCTCGATATATATGAACATTACATAACTTATCCTGCAGTAATCCACCAGTAGACGGAATCAAGCTTATACAGATATATATTTGGGTCGCTAAAAAGGGAAAATATACAAAGGCCCTTCTTGCGGAGCTGCTAACAACATAAACTAAGAGGTGTTCAGCAATAGCCTGTGGATATCATTTTCCTACAATCACAAAAGTTATATGCCACATCTTAATTGTGGGAAACGAAACTTGTGTAGCAGGCACTCCTGAAGCAACAAAGCTTATAGTACTTCCTAGGAGGACATTTACATTTATGTCTAGATAGCTATCCAGACACTGTATGTTTAATAGGAAAGGAGTCTACTTGTATCGCAGCCACATACATATAAATATAAATAGATGTCTACTAGAAGAATTCAAAAGCTTGATAAAGTCACTAAGCTGACTCCTATAGACACATATCTCAGATCTAATACAGCTCAGAAACAATTAGAGACCTTGCTTATGGAGGCTGAGGGGGAGTCTGATTTGGAATCCGGTCAAAGTGAATCTCTTGATGCACAAACACCTGCAACTAAGGCAGATCTCCATCTATTGGTGTCAAAGCAAGATATTGCCACTAATTTTGAGAAACTATGGGATAAAATAGATAACCTTCACACTACAGTTACCAGTAGTCTTTCAGAAATTAAGAGTGACCTGCTTGAAATTGGGAACAGAGTAGATGCATTGGAAAATGATAGGGGTGATTTGGAGGGAAATGTATGTGTCATGTCCCAAACTGTATCCCAACAACAGCAACAAATAGCAGATCTCCAAGAGAAGATAGAAGATATGGAGAATCGAGACAGGAGGTCGAATCTTCGAATAAAAGGTATCCCAGAGTCCATTATGGCCCCTGACTTGCACCTATATCTGCAGAATCTCTTTAAGGCCATAACAGCAGACACAGAAAGCACTGAGTACCAGATTGAGAGAGCCCACAGAGCACTACGGGCAAGACCCCAAAAGGATATGCCACCAAAAGATGTACTTATAAAGTTTCTGAAGTTTACTGACAAAGAAAAAATCCTAACTGCAGCGAGGAAGAACCCTACTTTTAAATTCCAAGGAACCGTGATGCAGTTTTTCCAAGATCTGTGTGTAAGAACATTACAACAACGAGGCAGACTTCGGCCATTAACACAGCTACTTAGGAAGCATCAGATACCCTATCGTTGGGGTTTCCCTTTCGCCCTTCATATACTCAAAGATATGAAAATGACTTCAATCAAGACAACAGCTGAAATACCAGTAGTTTGCAAACTATTCGGTTTGGTAACACCAGAAATACCCCCGGACTTAGACCAGGGGGAGCAACCAGGGACAAATTTTATATAACAAAATTCCAATAAACCTACCTGGACAAAAGTAAACAATAAAAGTTCCAGATCATGATGTCATGTTTAAAAGGACTAAGCTGAAAATCCAAGGGCAGACGAGAAGACTGGTAAGACACTCTCTTAAGTGTGGAATTTTCCACGCTATAGATATTACAGACTTTAATCTCTGGCAATGTTTATAGAACTTACGGGACTGCTACACATTGCCTCTTTCTCAAGGTTTAAATGCTGTACTGCTAGCTAATATATCTTTATTGTGCATAGCCATCTATATAACTAGAGTAAAAGTAATAAGGCATTTAGTATCATCTCCTATCACATAAACCAATGCAAGTATTGCAATATATGTTATATTGTTTTTATTGGGTTTTTTTCCTGCATGTCAATTTTCGTGTATTGTTATTTAATTACTTTGCACTGTGCCATTCTCACTGTACGCCAAATAGGGACTCTGCTGAGAGGTTTTCTAGGATCTATGAGCCTGTAGGGGGGAGTTGGAGGTTGTATGAAAACCGAGCTAATAAGTATTGGGATGGAGGGATGAGGAGGAAGGGAATGAGAACTACTTTCTATCACACTCCAATGACAATGTTAAGTAATGGCTAAGTTAACAAATTTCCCAGGAGTTAATCTAATATCACATAATGTGCGAGGTCTTAACTCCGACATAAAAAGGAGTACGGCTCTGACAACATATAAAAGACTAAAAGCCAATATGGTATTTTTGCAAGAATTTCATTTTTTAAACACTCAGGTACCCAAATATTGGGCTAAAGAATACTCACAGAGCTATCATGCAACCTCAAAGACTAGGATTAAGGGAGTATCAATATTGATTCATTCATCCCTGAACTTTGAACATAAAGACACCATAAAAGATAAAGAGGGGTGATATGTATTGGTAAGGGGTAATATACAAGGAACAGAAGTTCTTTTGTGCAATATATACGCGCCAAATGAACAACAGGAACCTTTCTTTAGACATATATCTGACTTACTGACAAATTGGTCTAGGACACGGATAATTTTAGCGGGAGACTTTAACATAGATTTAGAAGCATTGGGAAGAGTAGCGACAGAAGTTAAAACCAAGAAAAAAAAGAGACAACAGAACATATCTGAAAAAATTACTGACCTAATTGAGCCACATGGTATACAAGACCCATTGGGTCACACTGTATGGGAACACCGCAGACACTACATACTACTCCTCAGCACATAAATGCTACACAAAATTCGACTATATCTATGTTAGTCAAATACTGCAACCCATATTACGTAGAGCATATATACATCCATGTGTTTGGTCAGATCATTCGATCACACAACTCCTTATGGGTTCTATTTTAGAACCAGGGAGGACTAAAACATGGACCTTTGACCCAACTTTTCTGAAAAATCCAGAGGTTAGGGTCAGATTACTGAGGGAAATGAGTGAATATTGGAAAATGAATGTTGACTCAACTGAAAATCCGATTTCAGTATGGGCAGCCCACAAGTCAGTGGCCAGAGGGCTATTAATTAAAGAAAAAGCAGGATATAAGAAAAAGATAGAGACACAACATACAAAACTTAAACAGGAGATCTATCTATTGGAAGAGGAACACAAACAGAATAAATCACAACTTACATTGCAAACTTTAACACAGAAAAAGTCAGAATTTCTCACTATCTTAAATGATAATTCTATCAGGGCGGCCCAAAGATTAAAAGCTAATTACTTTATATATGCGAACAAACCTGATAAATATCTAGCTAAAAAAATCAGGGACGAATATCAGTCAGTGTCTATCCCACACATACAGACTGAATCAGGAAATATAACATCACACCCACAAGAAATTGTGGATACTTTTGCAAAATATTACAGAGAACTATATGACGGGGAAAAGTTAAAAGGAGTGACCAAACGCAAACGACTCTTACCAATTTTTTAGATCTAGCAAATTTGCCACACTTAAGGGAAGAAAAGCAAAACCAACTGAATGCTACTATAACACAAGCGGAAGTGGTGACAGCTGTAAAGGAGCTTAAACCAGGAAAGGCCCCGGGACCTGATGGATTCCCGGGGGAATATTACAGACTGTTCAGGCAGATACTGGTTCCACACATAGTCAAGTTTGCTACCACATCTTGGATGGTCACACTATACCCACAGATCTCCTTCAGGCCAAAATTATTGTTATTCCAAAAAAGGGCAGAAATACGTTGTATTGTTCTAGCTATAGGCCCATATCTTTAATAAATCAAGACTTGAAGATTGTGACAAAAATCCTTGCTAATCGATTAAAACATATCCTGCCTTCTATCATTCACCCGGATCAAGTAGGCTTTATTAAAAATAGGGAGGCCCCGGACAATATTAGAAAGATGATTACTGTTTTGGACTATCTACATTACAAGTGAACGCCTTCTCTGGTCGTCTCTCTGGATGCGGAGAAGGCGTTCGATAGGGTGGACTGGACATATATATATACGGTATAACGAGGATAGAGTTCATTGGGTCATTTATGAAAGCACTGGGGCGTTTGTATTCTAACCCCACTGCACATATAAGAGCAATCGGACACCAATCTGAAGTAATTAATATATGCAACGGTACCAGACAGGGTTGCCCACTGTCACCTTTGCTTTTTGAAATATGTATTGAACCACTGGCTGCAAGCATACGAAATTCATCAGATATCACAGGTCTGCAACTACAGCGCACTCATCACAAGATAGCTCTATTTGCAGACGATGTGTTGTTGATAGTAACCAAACCACTTATCTCACTCCCTAATATATATAAGACCTTACAACAATTCTCTGATATATCAGCATATAAAGTAAACACAGACAAATGTGAAGCATTGTCACTGGGTTTACCAAAGCAAACTGTAAAATTATTAGAGACCAACTTTGACTTTAAGTGGGTGAGAGATGATCTAAAATATTAAGGGGTGAAACTGACAAAACAATCTGCCCAATTATACAAGGCTAATTATATACCCATGTTTAAACAAATAAGATCTGATCTGCTGAAATGGAAGAAACATAATTTCTCCTGGTACGGCAGATCGTCAGCGATTAAGATGAATGTGCTCCCGAGACTTCTGTATCTATTCAGAACCCTACCTGTTAAAATAGATAAAGCAGAGTTGAGGGCCCTTCAGACAGACCTTCACAGATACCTTAGAGGCTCTAGGCATGCGAGGATCCCCCAAGATATATTGACTAAACATAGGAAATTAGGATGATTAGGTCTCCCTAACCTGGAGGACTATTATCTAGCAGCCAGAGTGGCTCAAAATTCCCTGATAGGGAGAAAACAGAATGTGGTAATATGGCCCCATTTAGAGGCAGAGACAGAAGGATATAGAGACCCAGAAGACATCTTATGGAAAAGAGACATCTATAAACCTAAGAATGGTTATCAGAACCCGATCACTAAGATAGCAGCTAAACATTTAGACATTGCTGGCAGACGGGGTTTGACATTACCTGTAAATTCACTAACAAAACCTCTAAAATATATCCTATCAGAGGAATCAAGTCGTCTAGTAGATAAATGGGCACACAAAGACCTATACCGAATAGCTGACTTTTTAGATAATAAAAAGATTATGACTTTCAATCAATTGCAGAGAAAACTTGAACCTCTCCATCTGCCATGGTTCTTGTACTTACAGTTGGCTTCAGCCATCAATGCATACATCAAGACAGGTCCTGAACCTAAGACTAAAACTACTTTTGAAAGACTTTATAGTGCAACCCACAGACAAAAGCAGGCTATCTCGCAAATATACCTGTATATACAAGACACACGTACAATGGCAAAATCCCCTGTTATGCTCCAATGGGAAAAAGACGTAGGTGTAACGTTAGATGTACAGACTTGGAACCAGTTATTCCTAGAATCTAGCAAAGGCCTATTGGGCGCGGACCTAAGGGAAAACAATATTAAGACTGCATTTCGCTGGTATTTAACACCTCTGAAGACCACAATGCTACAGAGGTTGCACACAGCTAGGCACATATTATCATATGTGGTGGGAATGTCCTGGGGTACATCAGGTCTGGTTAGATCTCTCTGAAATTATATCGGTAATACTGGATGAGCAAGTAATATTAACTCCCATGCAGGTGTTGTTGAATGAGGGAGATTCGATATTCAACCTGCATATAAACAAATTTATTAGAATTGTATGCACAGTGGCTCGTATATCTATAGCAAAATATTGGAAAGTTGGAACACCAGAGTGGAGGGAGGTTTTGGGAAGAATAAGGAATGTATTTTGCATGTGCGAGACAGCTGCATATATTCAGGACACGGTGAAATCTTTCAATGACACCTGGTTCTATTGGATTCTAAATGAAAAGTGTTTATAAGAAAGATATTGAGCGGAAGACAGGGGTAGATAAGATCTTGACTGTTATAGGAGCTTCAACATAAGGTACACAATGTATTTTCTAGGAATTGTATATATGGAGAGACAAATGTAAAAATTGTTATCTACTTGTAACTCTGTTTTTCAAAAAGTTCTAACTGTGTACTGTGAAGAATGTTCAATAAAAAATATTTCAATCTAAATTGTGACCCCTTGTCAAAAACATTTTTTTGGGTACAAACAGAGCTTCTGCCACATCTGTATATAGGCCTTGAATATATTTATTTAAATAAATCATGTCACCTCTCAAGCACTTTTTTTCTAGACAAAACAGAGCTAGTTTGGCTAACCTCTCCTCATAGCTTAAATTCTCCATTCCCTTTATTAGTTTTATGGCCCTTCTCTGAACTTTTTCTAAGTCTGCAATGTCTTTTTTGAGGTTGGTCCACAGAACTGCACTGCATACTCTAGGTGAGGTCTTACCAGGGATTTATATAGTGACAGAATTATGATATCCTCTGTTGCATCAATGTCTCTTTTAATACATGCTAGTGTCTTATTAGCCTTTGAAGCCGCTGCCCTACATTGTGCACCCATCTTTAGCTTGTTATCTATTACTACTCCCAAATCCCTTTCCTCCTTTATTTTGCTAAGTCTAGTTCCAATATATATATACTGTATATGTTTGTATGTGTGTATATATATATATATATATATATATATATATATATATATATATATATATATATATATATATACTGTATATGTATGTGTGTGTATATATATATATATATATATATATATAAAGCACCTATATTAAATAGAGATTAGTGACACTGAGTAAAAGTTCTCACATATTTGCTGCGTTGGTTTTCTTAGTGTGGATTATGAATACAGACAATATCCTAAAGTAATTATTGTATTTTCATTTGCAAATTTTCTATTATGTTTATTTCAGTGGTTATTTCGTTGAGAGGCTTTATTGATCCCTATTCCTCCTGCAGTGTTATCCATTTCTGAGCTAAAGGAGCCTGCACTGCATGTTAATTGCATATAGATATATATATATAAATTGTAGGATTCTCCATATTATGCAGTGTAATAAAACCACACGTATAATTATATCAGACACATTGATCGTGCATTTTACATTCTTTGTGGGATAGTAACTAAGTAAAGTTGAAGCAGGTGATGTTAAATGGTCTGCTCCTTTTTTGCTGTGTTTCCTGACATGCAAAATGTGAGCGAGAAACTCAGTATTTAGCTGTGGCATGTGAAGAAGGTAAATAATATATTTTAAAATCACAAACCTCAAATTAGGATGCTGCTCCAAAACGTTCACTTTAAGGAACTTGGCATCTATAGGTTTAGTCAAAACAACTAAGCCTGATAAATAGTTTCCAAAAAATACAGGACAAAAATACTACTAAGCAAGCATGTATAATGCGTGGCAGTGCGTTTAGTATTTTGTACTGTATGGACTGTAGGTTAATTCATATTATGTTTATTTTGTCTGATTGTAAGGATACACAACAAAGATCCATGGCAATGATGTAATTAATGGTAATATTTAACAGAAGTGCTTCATGTATTTCTTTTGTGTATTCTGTTATATGCTGCTTCTAGGTACATCACAAACCAGACAGCATATCTGGTTATTAAGCCTTACACCTGACACTTTTGTCCTCTTCATCACAACACAATTGCCATTATTTCTGATTTGCACAGTTTCAAGTCCTTGGATACTGCTCAACTGAAGACTCATAATCACTATGAGTATATACATACTTAAGCATCATCACTATGTATAATATATATATATATATATATATATATATTATACTGCCATTTAAATATATCTAGAATAATCATCATAAAAAGATTGTACAACCATAATAAAAACAATAAATCAACCTACACTGGAATAAAGCAAAACAGTGAACCGCAGTCAAACCCCAGTTCATGAATCATGGACACTACTAAACATTATCTGTCCAAAAAAACTACTGGAGATATTTACATTCCACAACCCCACCTTCCTTGTTTGTTCATCACAGTGACAGCAGCCATTTAACAAAACAAACCAAACAAGAGACAGAGAGGAGAAATTTGATCCATATCATAATTCTAAGGAACTTCGTGCACATCATCTTCAGAACAATACACAATCACACTGCATTCAGGGAGAAACTGATGATGTTATCTTTTTCCTTTTCATATATATATTTTTTTCTCTCTTTTTCAGAATTACAATTACCATTTCCCCCCCTCTCTGTTCATGCACATTTCTCTTATAATTTCACTTGTCCATAGATGTACTAAACTTTAACCTTAATAATTTGGAACAAAAAAAAAAAACAGTATCCAGATTAGCTATGGAGCCAATCTGATATAAAAATGAATGAAAGATGAACTCTTGACTTGTGTGTTTCTGGGTATGGTCTGTGTTTATATTTATCATAATACACAAGAGATTAACTAGTTAAAAAAATACAGAGAAAATCGGCACTTAACATCTGATATGGGGAAATGGCTGATGTGATGTATTGCTTGTTTATTAAACAGTCATTCAGGGTATATAACTGTGAAATTAGAGGAAACATACTATAATACTTATTTCATACTAGCTAGATGAATAAGTATCACACAAGAAGCAAACATCTGAAATCCTTGCATGTGTAAGATGGAAAGAAAAGCATCATAATTCACAACTTTGTTAATGAAAATAATTTAGCTGAAAATATTGTCTGTTGGCGTGACCACTGGTAAACTGTATAGGGATGGGAGAAGTTGATAAAAATGCAGAAACAAAAATATTGCAATATAAATAAAAATATTTCACCATATATGTCTCTAGAACTTATATTTTTCTATGTTGATGGTCTTTCACCCACACAATGAGTTACTTACTTGTTCTAAGTCATGAACTCTGGTTGCAGTTAGATACATAGGTTGAAGTTTCTACATAAAGCTGAAATCTCTGAGGATCTAATGAATCATATGGCATCCAGTAAAGAATGCTTAATGCTCCCTAGAGAGCACTCAAACACTGAATCTTCCTGATGAGAGCAGACAGAGACATCTTGGATAAAAGTTTTTGACTTGTCAACTGCTACAAAATGATAAAATATGGATCTGACTGCCACAGCAGAAAAGGATATTCCCTTCTTTGGAGCTTTCCACTCCCTCATTTTGTCAGCAGGCATCACATCAACCATTGACAAGTTAAAATAACTCATAAATGAACCGCTAAATACAGATCCTCAGCAGTATTCAATCAGTTCCAAGCTTTGCCAAAGTCATGCCCCTAAGATTTAACAATGTGTTTTCATAAACTAGACAAGGTTCTTGGTATGCTTGTGTAGAATCGAGAAACCTCTTACATGTTGTTGTACCAGGTGTAGGATTAGGTTCAAGTCTTGCATGTTTCACAGTCATTTTGCAGAATGTAAGACAATATTCCAAGCCATTATCTACCCTGTTTTTTTTTATTACATAAGTTACCTAAGCTATTTTTGCACAGAATCTTTGGGACATAGGAATGTTCTAGTTCTCTTGTTGAAAAAAGCCTCTATCAGCATTGGAAAAGAGTTCTGTAAGATGTCGTGTTACCTACTTTTGCTTAACATGGTGCTGGAAGCTTAATTTACATGTCATTGCCTTATTTCCATTAGCATTAACCCCTACTGTACCAAATCCAACCTTAAAGGGACATGAAACCCAAGTTCTTTCTTTTGTGATTCAGACAGAGGATGCCATTTTAAACAACTTTCCAATTGACTTCTAGTATCTATTTTTTTTTTCATTCTCTTGGTATTCTTTGTTTAAAATTATACCAAGGAGACTCAGAAGTAGCAATGCACTGCAGGGAACTAGCTGCTGATTGGTGGCTGCACCTGTATGCTTATTGTCATTGGTTCATGCAGTTTGTTCCATGAACCCCCTGTTGTGCATTGCTTTTCCTTCAACCAAAGATACAAAGATAATGAAGCAAATTTGATAAAAGCAGTAAATTGGAAAGTTGTTTAAAATTGTGTGCTCTATCAGAGTCATAAAATAAAATTTTTGGGTTCCATGTCCCTTTAATGAATGCTCCTCCCCACTACCCGAATCCCTCTACTGCATTATTCACTTAATATTCCTTACTGCTCTTACGCCATGACACCTAACCCCACTACATTAACTCCTGACTGCAAACTAATTACACTTCTAATTGTTGGACTATCCACTGCAAGCACCCTCTGCACTCTCCCACCATCTCAGCTGTATCACCCTTGGGTGTTACTTCTACTTAAAAAGTATTCTCTTAAAGAGACATTAAACACTGTGAAATTGTTACTCAGGTAGCTCATTTATAATGGTCCCTAACTAGCTTCAGGCTATCATAACAGTCTTCTAAACTTGCTTTTTGCTTCAAGCTATGTAATCTTATCTGTAAATCTTCTATCTTAACAGACTCTCCTATTTCTTTTGTTCAGTCACCTCTCACCAAGGTATCTTTCCTGGTGATATTTATCAATGTTAGAAAGTTCTTCTCCATTTATTTATTGATTGAAGTTTTAGGCATCACTAGGTAGTTGGGTTAGAGACCTCAAGTATAGTAATATGTAAATAGACAATACATTTAAAATGTAAATCCCATAAAATGTTGAGTAAAGTCAAATAAAACAGGATTGTAATACGCTTTTTACTTTTTTACTTTTTTTTTTTTTTGGATGGATGGATGGATTTGACTGAAAGGGATAGTAAACCCCAAAATGTTCTTTTATGATTCCGATAGAACAAACAATTTTAAACAACTTTCCAATTTAATTCTATTTTCAAATTTTCTTCATTCTCTTGTTATCCATTGCTGAAGGGACATCATTTCACTACTGACAGGAAGCTGAAAATATCTATTTAGCCAATCACAAGAGACAAATGTGTACAGGCACCAATTAGCAGCAGCTCCCACTAGTGTATGATATGTGCGTTTTCATTTTTTAACAAGGGATACTAAGAGAACGAAGCACATTTGAATAGAAGTGAATTTAAAAGTGTCTTAAAATTACATGCTCCATCTGAATCATGCAAGTTTAATTTTGACTTTCCTATCCCTTTAAAGGGACAGTCAACACCAGAAGAATAGATAATCCCTTTAGTACCCATTCCCCAGTTTTGCATAACCTATACGATTACCATGTATCTAAGCCTCTGCAAACTGCCCCCTTATTTCAGTTCTTTTGACAGATTTGCATTTAAGCCATTTCTAGGTAACTTCACGTGCGTGAGCTCAATGTTATCTATATGAAATGCATGAACTAACACCCTCAAGTGGTGAAAAAATGTCACAATGCATTAGAGGGGGCCTTCAAGGTCTAAGATATTAATAAAAACCTCCTAGGTTTAGCTTTCAACTAAGAATACTAAGAAAACAAAGCAAAATTAGTGATAAAAGTAAACTGGAAAGTTGTTTAAAATTACATGCCCTATCTGAATCATGAAAGTTTATTTTGGACTTGACTGTCCCTTTAGCTACTGGGAGCTAGCTGCCGATTGGTAGCTGCACATATATGCATCTTGTCATTGGCTCATCCAATGTGTTCAGCTACCTCCCAGTAGTAAATTGCTGGTCCTTCAATAAAGGATACCAAGAGAATGAAGCAAATTTAATAACTCATGGTATATAATTAAAAACTAAACTTAATTTCAATATAAATAACCTTTGGATTATAAACTATCTTAAATCGAAAACTATCTTTAGATTGATTTTACCTCCAAAAGCATTTCATTTATTTAAAAAAATCCTATTTAAATTGAAAAAATCTGATTGAAATTAAAAAAAAATCTGATGTGCAGCGGACATGATACTTTGTATCATCTCCACTCGCACATTGTTAAATATGCCCCCCGATGTCTATATTAGTCATTATAAGGGCCCGGATTTTTAGATTTAACCTATTTTGTTCCTTTTAATTTACTCATTAAATTTTTCTTTTCTTTTATGTTTCAAGGCCCAGGGAAACAAATATTAGGATTCGATGAGTCTTAAAAAGAACATATTTAGAGATTAAGACCTATCAATTCCTGATCTTCTGGTCTTGAACCTACAAAATCCTAATGATGTTTCCAGCAGTGCAGAGAGCTGTGGCCTTTAATATGCAAGGCTGTGTTTGAAATAAGTGCAGGAAAGTTCAAATTCTTAGCAGAGTGATCCAAGAAAGACTGCTTTGAAATCCTAAGGAAATTGCTAACACAAACGGACAGATTACGAGTTTTTCGTTATGAGCTGTGCAGTGCTAACGAGCAGTTTTGACAAACCCGGCGTTAAAAGGCAAGAAGTGAGCGTTGAGCAAAATTGTGCTCCATGCCGCACTACAATAACAGCGCTGCTTAAGTCAGTGGTGAGCTGGTCGTACGTGCTCGTGCACGATTTCCCCATAGGAATCAATGGGGAGAGCCGGCTGAGAAAAAGTCTAACACCTGCAAAAAAGTAGCGTAAAACTCAGTAACGCAGCCCCATTGATTCCTATGGGGAAATACATTTTATCTCTACACCTAACACCCTAACATGAACCCCAAGTCTAAACACCCCTAATCTTACACTTATTAACCCCTAATCTGCCACCCCCGACATTGCCGACACCTAGATTATTCTCATTAACCCCTAATCTGCTGCTCCGGACACCGCCGCCACCTACATTATACTTATGAACCCCTAATCTGCTGCCCCCAACATCGCCGACACCTACATTATATTTATTAACCCCTAAGCTCCCTCCCCCAATGTCGCCGCAACCTAACTACACTTATTAACCCCTAATCTGCCGCCCCCAACGTCGCCACCACTATATTAAATTTATTAACCCCTAAACCTAAGTCTAACGCTAACACCCCCTAACTTTAATATAATTAAAATAAATCTAAATAAAATTCATATCATTACCTAAATTATTCCTATTTAAAACTAAATACTTACCTATAAAATAAACCCTAAGCTAGCTACAATATAACTAATAGTTACATTGTAGCTATCTTAGGGTTTATTTTTATTTTACAGGCAAGTTTCTATTTATTTTAACTAGGTACAATAGTTATTAAATAGTTATTAACTATTTAATAACTACCTAGCTAAAATAAATACAAAAGTACCTGTAAAATAAAACCTAACCTAAGTTACAATAACACCTAACCTAACCCTACAATTAAATAAATTAACTAAATTAAAAACAATTAAATAAATTAAATTAGCTAAAGTACAAAAAACCCCACTAAATTACAGAAAATAATAAACAAACTACAAGATATTTAAACTAATTACACCTAATCTAATAGCCCTATCAAAATTAAAAAAGCCCCCCCAAAATAAAAAAAAAACCTAGCCTAAACTAAACTATCAATAGCCCTTTAAAAGCGCCTTTTGCGGGGCATTGCCCTAAAGAAATCAGCTCTTTTACCTTTTAAAAAAATACAAACAACCCCCCAGCAGTAAAACCCACAACCCACACAACCAACCCCCCAAATAAAATACTATCTAAAAAAAACCTAAGCTCCCCATTGCCCTGAAAAGGGCATTTGTATGGGCATTGCCCTTAAAAGGGCATTTAGCTCTATTGCAGGCCCAAACCCTAACCTAAAAATAAAACCCACCCAATAAACCCATAAAAAAACCTAACACTAACCCCCTGAAGATCGACTTACAGTTCTGAAGACTAGACATCCATCTTCAAGGAAGCGGCAGAAGTCTTCATCCAAGCCAGGCTGAAGTTCTCAATGAACCCGGGAGAAGTCTTCAAGCCGGGCGAAGTGGTCCTCCAGACGGGCAGAAGTCTTCATCCAGACGGCATCTTCTATCTTCATCCATCCGACGCGGAGCGGGTCCATCTTCAAGACATCCGACGCGGAGCATCCTCTTCATCCGGAGTCTTCTTACTGAATAAAGGTACCTTTAAGTGTCGTCATCCAAGATGGCATCCCTTAGATTCAGGTTGGCTGATAGAATTCTATCAGCCAATCGGAATTAAGTTAGAAAAAAATCCTATTGGCTGATGCAATCAGCCAATAGGATTGAAGTTCAATCCTATTGGCTGATCCAATCAGCCAATAGGATTGAGCTCACATTCTATTGGCTGATTGGAACAGCCAATAGAATGCAAGATCAATCCTATTGGCTGATTGGATCAGCCATTAGGATTGAACTTCAGTCCTACTGGCTGATTGCATCTAGAATTCTATCAGGCAATCGGAATCTAAGGGACGCCATCGTGGATGACGTCACTTAAAGGTACCTTCATTCAGTAAGAAGACTCCGGATGAAGAGGATGCTCCGAATCGGATGTCTTGAAGATGGACCCGCTCCGCGTCGGATGGATGAAGATAGAAGATGCCGTCTGGATGAAGACTTCTGCCTGTCTGGAGAACCACTTCGCCCGGCTTGGATGAAGACTTCTCCCGGCTTCGTTGAGGACTTCTGCCAGGGTTGTATGAAGACTTCTGCCGCTTTATAGGTAAGTATTTAGTTTTAAATAGGAATTATTTAATTAATGATAGTAATTTTTATTTAGATTTATTGTAATTATATTTAAGTTAGGGGGTGTTAGGGTTAGGGTTAGACTTAGGTTTAGGGGTTAATACATTTAGTATAGTGGCGGAGACGTTGGGGGCGGCAGATTAGGGGTTAATAAATGTAGGTAGGTGGCGGCGATGTTAGGGACGGCAGATTAGGGGTTAATAATATTTAAATAGTGTTTGCGATGCATTATTTATTATTATTATTATTATTATTATAGTTGCGGCGATGTCCGATGCGACAGATTAGGGGTTAAACATTTTATTTTAGTGTTTGAGATGCGGGAGGGCCTCGGTTTAGGGGTTAATAGGTAGTTTATGGGTGTTAGTGTACTTTTTAGCACTTTAGTTATGAGTTTTATGTTACAGCGTAGTACCATAAAACTCTTAACTACTGACTTTTAAATGCGTTACGGATCTTGGAGGTAGAGGGTGTACCGCTCACTTGTTGGCCTCCCAGGACAGACTCGTAATATCAGCGCTATGGAAGTCCCATAGAAAAAAGACTTTACAAAGTTTACGTAATTCGTTTTGCGGTAAGGCCAAAGAAGTATGCGGTGCCCCTAAACCTGCAAGACTCGTAATAGCAGCGGGCTTAAAAAAGCAGCGTTAGGACCTCTTAACGCTGCTTTATTACCTTAACGCACAACTCGTAATCCATCCGAAAGTTTCTACCTCTTATCTCGTGCAACATAAAGCACAGTTTTTCCACTTTCAGGGGGATTTTAACTGAAGACGGAAGAAGATTTGCCATCACACAAAAGTTGTAAAATTACTTGTTTAAAAGTTTAATACAGCCACAGTGTTGTTAACATTACAGTGTTGCAAGTGTTTTTCTTTTATAAAACTATACATTTCTAGTTGACATTGTTCCAAACCAATAAAATCCTAGAATAAAGGTTAAAAAACCTAATTTCAGCTTTTTAGAACCTAAAAATCCATGTTTTATTTTGACATGTTCATTCAGATGTGGGCAAATGTAAGGAATAAAAGAGCTAATGTTGCGCTATTTGTCTGGAGACCGCGGAGTGTCCACTTTAAAGGGACATTAAACACTAAATACATGCTAGATGGAATGATACATTTAAAGAAAAGATTAGTCTGAGAATAACATGTAGATGTATTTTTTAAGTTTCATTAGCTGTTTAAATATTGATAAATTAAAAGGGACGTGAAACTCAAAAATGTTCTTTCATGATTCAGATAGAGAATACATTTTTAAACAACTTTCCAATTTACTTATATTATTGAATTTGCTTTCTTCTCGTGTTATCCTTTGCTAAATGGTTTATATAGGCAAGTTCAGGAGCAGCAGAGAACCTAGATTCTAGTAATTGATTGGTGGCTGCATATATATACGGATTTTCATTGGTTCACCTATATGTTCAGTTAGAAAGCATTAGTGCATTGCTGCTCCTTCAACAAATGATACCAAGAGAATGAAAGAAATTAGATAATAGAAGTAAATTAGAAAGTGGTTTAAAATTGTATTTCCTATCTGAATCACAAAAGAAAAATGTTGTGTTTCATGTCCCTTTAAGTGTAAAATTGTAGTGTCTATAAAACAATGGTAACTTCCATGTTGTAACTTTGGTTGTAACATTGTTTTGTTGCATCTGATTATAGGTTCCTATGTATAGATTGGTTTTTTATCACTTTGGTTGTAGTTCAACACCCGGTTTGTAAGAGTGATATTGTAAGGTACCTGTTCAGTTTATGATCCAAAGAACACTATGTGACATGTGTAACACTGTAATATGAGCGATGCGTCATGACCGGAACCGGAAGTGGTCACAGGACGCATGAACGTAGGAGAACACGGAGGTAGGCATCAAAGATGCAAGCATGGTCCATTGTGAGAAGCATGACCCTATGTATACACTGATTTGACCACAGTATGGCACTACATTTGATTAATATGAGAACTAGGAATAAGGCACAGAGAATGTCAATTACGGCATACCGGAAGTGGCATAAATGCACATTGTTATGATATACACTTTGGTTACGATGTTTGAGAATTTCACAAATATGTTAATGAAATAATGTACAGACACTGTATATGTACACAGTATGTGGGTATTTCTTTTCTTTTTGATTGTTTAGATAGCACTATTGTCACTATGATAAGTACACTTAAACATTTGATTAAGCACTACCGGGTCGTGCATGCTAAACCGGAAGTAGTGTGTTTTTTTTGGTGCTCTTTCTGAACAGGAAGTGGGAGGTGCGTTTGTAGTTGTTTGCTTATTTGAGATGTAGTGTGCTTGTACACTTTATGTTCTGAGGAAGGGGAGGTTTACTCTACGAAACGTCAATAAATTTTGACCCCTATTTTTGACAAAATCCTGGTTGGTTTCCTGTTTTTTGAAGATTGTTTATTACACAGAACCTTCAGGTGGTTGGCTCATGGAGGGCAGATTCACATTGTGTGATATATATATATGATTTATCATTTTATATAACCATCTCAAAGTGTTTAATGTCCCTTTAACAAAAATCTAACAAACAAACTACAGGTGGGAAAATATTTACAATTGTCAAATTTACACTATTCAATACTCCTTGTTAGTTGAAGGATTCCAGTGTCAGCCAATAAGTATGTAAGTTTTACTTTTATTCCCCGACCCTATTAAAAAAAAAAAGCTCTAGTGAGCTGAAGAAATTTTTAGGTAAAATATCTTCCCTTTTTACATAGGGATGTTCAGGTGATATTTTCATGTCAGCGTTTTACAGTTATGCTGCATCAATTTCAAGTTATTTAGCATATGAGTATATATTATGTCCCTTTAAATACCATCAGTCTGCCATTGCCGCTTGTTGGAATCTGTCAGAGGTCAATGAACACAATAATCATTAGTAATCTTTCTAGCCATTCACTTCAAAGATTTTCCATTTTGCCTCCACAAGATGAGCAAGCCTAACAGCCTCGGTCCTGTGTGTTAGAAGCACATGCAGGTCTAACCTTCATGGAGGCAGCCTTGTAGATGCATTGGAAGCCCTGAGTGCTGAAAGTATTTTTGGTGTTGAGGGGAGGGATCTCCCAGCAGTTGTTTCGCACAGTTCATCACTGAACGCTGAAGATGTGTGTTCTCACATAAGGCTCCCTGCTTCATACCTACTCTGAATGACCTGCTGCTGGTTGTAATCACAGGTTTGTTATTAAATGACTAATTTGTTCATTTCATGGATCACAAATAGCATTTATTTCTTCATTATCTCCTCTGTGTGCGTCCTGGAGAATCAGATTGTGCGCAAGCTGGAAATGACAGAAAGGCTCCTTTGCCGGAGCTGTGACAGGCTGTGTTTCTGTGATTTATTTATCGTGTGTAACCTTGGTGATTTACTTGATTTCAGTGGGGGGACAATGACACTTCTGTACAATTTCTTTTTCCTTAGGTTGTCTTCTGGTGAAAGGTTTTCTTTAAAGAAATGTCACACTTTTATTTCTGACATGACAGTCATTAGTATTAAGGTTAAGTGACATGTCGATTATAAATGACATTTGTACTGCATATTTGCCCTCAGAAACTCTCACAATAATGGCTGAGGTCTTACAGGATCCTGTAATATATAATCAGTCTATCACTGAACATACTACACTGAAGATATATGATGAATTGATGTGTTAATAAATCTCAATAGAAAAATTAAGCATCTATATGTATTGTATATCTGTCAATTGTGAGCTTATGCAAAGTATAGGCACAGTGTGAATTTAGCCAAGCTTGTCACATACCTGAAATGACTGAGACTTCTTGTGTGAACTGTAGGATTTCTGCTTTTGTAAACAATATACCCTTTACACATATCTGTAGAGATGTGATGCACCTGGGTTTGTACAATTTGTATCTGATTTCTAGGTTTTTAATATATAAAACAGAAATATTTACTGATATTTTTTAGTATTTGTTTTATTTTTTTTGGTCAGCTTCTGTACATATGAGTGTACAATTTAACTGAAGAATGATTATGTATTTAGTTTTGTTATCACACAGAATGGCTACACTTCACGTCAGTCTGTTCTTTTACCTTCGCACACACATTCTTCATAACTCCTACAGACTAGGGATCTGCGCTTAGCACAATACAATTTATATTTTATCCCTTTTTCATGGGAAATTCCTGCTTTCCCAGTAAATGATGTTGTTGCTAAGGACATGCTTTAAATGAAGTCATTGCTTTGTGAGAATGAAAAGCATCACTGTGGATACCAAGTGCAGCATGCCAAAAATGTTCTCTCGTGAAAAAGTAGCTGCCACTTTGTGTCGCTGTGAATCAATAAATTAAATGTTGGCTGTTATTATTGGGAACAGCGTATTTTAGATTTTGACAATAGATGTCATGTTAAAATTGTAGGATGGGATAATAATTAACCAAGTAAACAATATACAACCATCTGCTGTACCTACATTAGGACAGGAGTTTCTTAATCTGGATTTTTAGTTTCCCTGTCCAGAAAAATCACATTGCAAAAATACATAATGAAAAGACCAGAATTATATCTCTCTGCCCCTTAGAGATGGTAGGGGGGAGTGCAGGAAAAAAAAATATTTTACATAGTTGTTATTGCAGAAAAACACATAAGCATTGCTTGTACCACCAGTAATTCAAGGAAAGTTCTACATATCAGCCAGAGGGCAGTCAGTCCTAAAGGTCAGGTTGTTTTTGTATTAGAGAATATATTCATAAGGTGTTCACATTGATTTTAAAACTAGAAGCAAATGCATGTTTGTGCACAGCTTATACTCAATGATTAATAGCTCACTGGTCAGTAAGGGCAGCTCCCACCGCTGTACTGGTGATATAGATGATACAAGAAAACAAAAAACAGTTTTATTCAGGTCATGGTTACTTATTTATTAAATATTATAAGTATTATTACATTTCTAAATACCATCTATAACTGCAACAAGAGAACAATGTGTCAGTTTAAGAGCTTTTACACATATATGTAGATATTCCACTCCATTAATACACTCTCTAGTACTTTATTAATTTTATCTTGATCATTTTCTTTTACACGTCTTTATATTAATGGCTACTAACACTCCTCCATATGTTGTGTTGCTTGTAGTGCATATTATGATTAAAGAACTGGGGCTGAAAAGAATCAATGGACAGTATCTATGGGACAGTTCAGTACTCTAGAAGAATTCACCATATACTAAAAAGCACAGATAGATATTATGTTGCTCATAGAAGTCTGCATTCTGAAAAAAAAGCTATTTCTCCAACATAGGTGTGTCCGGTCCACGGCGTCATCCTTACTTGTGGGATATTCTCTTCCCCAACAGGAAATGGCAAAGAGCCCAGCAAAGCTGGTCACATGATCCCTCCTAGGCTCCGCCTTCCCCAGTCATTCTCTTTGCCGTTGTACAGGCAACATCTCCACGGAGACGGCTTAGAGTTTTTTAGTGTTTAACTGTAGTTTTTATTATTCAATCAAGAGTTTGTTATTTTAAAATAGTGCTGGTATGTACTATTTACTCTGAAACAGAAAAGAGATGAAGATTTCTGTTTGTAAGAGGAAAATGATTTTAGCAACCGTTACTAAAATCGATGGCTGTTTCCACACAGGACTGTTGAGAGGAATTAACTTCAGTTGGGGGAAACAGTGAGCAGACTTTTGCTGCTTGAGGTATGACACATTCTAACAAGACGATGTAATGCTGGAAGCTGTCATTTTCCCTATGGGATCCGGTAAGCCATTTTTATTACATAAAGAAAAAAAGGGCTTCACAAGGGCTTTTAAGACTGTAGACATTTTCTGGGCTAAAACGATTTATATATAAGCATATTTTATACTCCATAGCCTTGAGGAATTATTTTAATCTTGGGAATTATGTAAAATAACCGGCAGGCACTGTATTGGACACCTTATTCTCTAGGGGCTTTCCCTAATCATAGGCAGAGTCTCATTTTCGCGCCTCTATTGAGCACTTGTTTTTGGGAAGCATGACATGCAGATGCATGTGTGAGGAGCTCTGATACATAGAAAAGACTTTCTGAAGGCGTCATTTGGTATCGTATTCCCCTTTGGGCTTGGTTGGGTCTCAGCAAAGCAGATACCAGGGACTGTAAAGGGGTTAAATATAAAAACGGCTCCGGTTCCGTTATTTTAAGGGTTAAAGCTTCAAATTTGGTGTGCAATACTTTTAAGGCTTTAAGACACTGTGGTGAAATTTTGGTGAATTTTGAACAATTCCTTCATACTTTTTCACATTTGCAGTAATAAAGTGTGTTCAGTTTAAAATTTAAAGTGACAGTAACGGTTTTATTTTAAAACGTTTTTTGTACTTTGTTATCAAGTTTATGCCTGTTTAACATGTCTGAACTACCAGATAGACTGTGTTCTGTATGTGGGGAAGCCAAGGTTCCTTCTCATTTAAATAGATGTGATTTATGTGACACAAAATTTAGAGAAAATGATGCCCAAGATGATTCCTCAAGTGAGGGGAGTAAGCATGGTACTGCATCATCCCCTCCTTCGTCTACACCAGTCTTGCCCACACAGGAGGCCCCTAGTACATCTAGTGCGCCAATACTCCTTACTATGCAACAATTAACGGCTGTAATGGATAATTCTATCAAAAACATTTTAGCCAAAATGCCCACTTATCAGCGAAAGCGCGACTGCTCTGTTTTAGAAAATACTGAAGAGCATGAGGACGCTGATGATATTGGTTCTGAAGTGCCCCAACACCAGTCTGAGGGGGCCAGGGAGGTTTTGTCTGAGGGAGAAATTTCAGATTCAGGGAAAATTTCTCAACAAGCAGAACCTGATGTGATTACATTTAAATTTAAATTGGAACATCTCCGCGCTCTGCTTAAGGAGGTGTTATCTACTCTGGATGATTGTGAGAATTTGGTCATTCCAGAGAAATTATGTAAAATGGACAAGTTCTTAGAGGTCCCGGGGCCCCCCAAAGCTTTTCCTATACCCAAGCGGGTGGCGGACATTGTAAATAAAGAATGGGAAAGGCCCGGTATACCTTTCGTCCCTCCCCCCATATTTAAGAAATTGTTTCCTATGGTCGACCCCAGAAATGACTTATGGCAGACAGTCCCCAAGGTCGAGGGGGCGGTTTCTACTCTAAACAAACGCACCACTATACCCATAGAAGATAGTTGTGCTTTCAAAGATCCTATGGATAAAAAATTAGAGGGTTTGCTTAAAAAGATGTTTGTTCAGCAAGGTTACCTTCTACAACCAATTTCATGCATTGTTCCTGTCACTACAGCAGCGTGTTTCTGGTTCGATGAACTAGAAAAGGCGCTCAATAATAATTCTTCTTATGAGGAGATTATGGACAGAATTCATGCTCTCAAATTGGCTAATTCTTTCACCCTAGACGCCACTTTGCAATTGGCTAGGTTAGCGGCGAAAAATTCTGGTTTTGCTATTGTGGCGCGCAGAGC
Source organism: Bombina bombina (assembly GCF_027579735.1). Taxonomy (NCBI): domain Eukaryota; kingdom Metazoa; phylum Chordata; class Amphibia; order Anura; family Bombinatoridae; genus Bombina; species Bombina bombina. Next base: position 1,243,153,449 of record NC_069500.1, read on the forward strand.
GCTTTGGCTAAAATCTTGGTCAGCGGATGCGTCTTCCAAGAACAAATTGCTTAACATTCCTTTCAAGGGGAAAACGCTGTTTGGCCCTGACTTGAAAGAGATTATTTCTGATATCACTGGGGGCAAGGGCCACGCCCTTCCTCAGGATAGGTCTTTCAAGGCCAAAAGTAAACCTAATTTTCGTCCCTTTCGCAGAAACGGACCAGCCCCAAGTGCTACGTCCTCTAAGCAAGAGGGTAATACTTCTCAAGCCAAGCCAGCCTGGAGGCCAATGCAAGGCTGGAACAAAGGAAAGCAGGCCAAGAAACCTGCCACTGCTACCAAGACAGCATGAGATGTTGGCCCCCGATCCGGGACCGGATCTGGTGGGGGGCAGACTCTCTCTCTTCGCTCAGGCTTGGGCAAGAGATGTTCTGGATCCTTGGGCGCTAGAAATAGTCTCCCAAGGTTATCTTCTGGAATTCAAGGGGCTTCCCCCAAGGGGGAGGTTCCACAGGTCTCAATTGTCTTCAGACCACATAAAAAGACAGGCATTCTTACATTGTGTAGAAGACCTGTTAAAAATGGGAGTGATTCATCCTGTTCCATTAGGAGAACAAGGGATGGGGTTCTACTCCAATCTGTTCGTAGTTCCCAAAAAAGAGGGAACATTCAGACCAATCTTAGATCTCAAGATCCTAAACAAGTTTCTCAAGGTTCCATTGTTCAAAATGGAAACCATTCGAACAATTCTTCCTTCCATCCAGGAAGGTCAATTCATGACCACGGTGGATTTAAAGGATGCGTATCTACATATTCCTATCCACAAGGAACATCATCGGTTCCTAAGGTTCACATTCCTGGACAAGCATTACCAGTTTGTGGCACTTCCGTTCGGATTAGCCACTGCTCCAAGAATTTTCACAAAGGTACTAGGGTCCCTTCTAGCGGTGCTAAGACCAAGGGGCATTGCAGTAGTACCTTACTTGGACGACATTCTGATTCAAGCGTCGTCCCTTCCACAAGCAAAGGCCCACACGGACATTGTCCTGGCCTTTCTCAGATCTCACGGGTGGAAAGTGAACGTAGAAAAAAGTTCTCTATCTCCGTCAACAAGGGTTCCCTTCTTGGGAACAATAATAGACTCCTTAGAAATGAGGATTTTTCTGACAGAGGCCAGAAAATCAAAACTTCTAAACTCTTGTCAAATACTTCATTCTGTTCCTCTTCCTTCCATAGCGCAGTGCATGGAAGTAATAGGTTTGATGGTTGCGGCAATGGACATAGTTCCTTTTGCGCGAATTCATCTAAGACCATTACAACTGTGCATGCTCAGTCAGTGGAATGGAGACTATACAGACTTGTCTCCGACGATACAAGTAGATCAGAGGACCAGAGATTCACTCAGTTGGTGGCTGTCCCTGGACAACCTGTCACAGGGGATGAGCTTCCGCAGACCAGAGTGGGTCATTGTCACGACCGACGCCAGTCTGGTGGGCTGGGGCGCGGTCTGGGGACCCCTGAAAGCGCAGGGTCTTTGGTCTCGGGAAGAATCTACTCTCCCGATAAATATTCTGGAACTGAGAGCGATATTCAATGCTCTCAAGGCTTGGCCTCAGCTAGCAAAGACCAAGTTCATACGGTTTCAATCAGACAACATGACGACTGTTGCGTACATCAACCATCAGGGGGGAACAAGGAGTTCCCTGGCGATGGAAGAAGTGACCAAAATCATTCAATGGGCGGAGACTCACTCCTGCCACTTGTCTGCAATCCACATTCCAGGAGTGGAAAACTGGGAAGCGGATTTTCTGAGTCGTCAGACATTTCATCCGGGGGAGTGGGAACTCCATCCGGAGATCTTTGCCCAAATCACTCAACTGTGGGGCATTCCAGACATGGATCTGATGGCCTCTCGTCAGAACTTCAAGGTTCCTTGCTACGGGTCCAGATCCAGGGATCCCAAGGCGACTCTGGTAGATGCACTAGTAGCACCTTGGACCTTCAAACTGGCTTATGTATTCCCGCCGTTTCCTCTCATCCCCAGGCTGGTAGCCAGGATCAATCAGGAGAGGGCATCGGTGATCTTGATAGCTCCTGCGTGGCCACGCAGGACTTGGTATGCAGACCTGGTGAATATGTCATCGGCTCCACCATGGAAGCTACCTTTGAGACGAGACCTTCTTGTTCAAGGTCCGTTCGAACATCCGAATCTGGTCTCACTCCAACTGACTGCTTGGAGATTGAACGCTTGATCTTATCAAAGCGAGGGTTCTCAGATTCTGTCATTGATACTCTTGTTCAGGCCAGAAAGCCTGTAACTAGAAAAATCTACCACAAAATATGGAAAAAATATATCTATTGGTGTGAATCTAAAGGATTCCCTTGGGACAAGATAAAAATTCCTAAGATTCTATCCTTTCTTCAAGAAGGTTTGGAGAAAGGATTATCTGCAAGTTCTTTGAAAGGACAGATTTCTGCCTTGTCTGTGTTACTTCACAAAAAGCTGGCAGCTGTGCCAGATGTTCAAGCCTTTGTTCAGGCTCTGGTTAGAATCAAGCCTGTTTACAAACCTTTGACTCCTCCTTGGAGTCTCAATTTAGTTCTTTCAGTTCTTCAGGGGGTTCCGTTTGAACCCTTACATTCCGTTGATATTAAGTTATTATCTTGGAAAGTTTTGTTTTTGGTTGCAATTTCTTCTGCTAGAAGAGTTTCAGAATTATCTGCTCTGCAGTGTTCTCCTCCTTATCTGGTGTTCCATGCAGATAAGGTGGTTCTGCGTACTAAACCTGTTTTTCTTCCGAAAGTTGTTTCTAACAAAAACATTAACCAGGAGATAGTCGTACCTTCTTTGTGTCCGAATCCAGTTTCAAAGAAGGAACGTTTGTTGCACAATTTGGATGTAGTTCGTGCTCTAAAATTCTATTTAGATGCTACAAAGGATTTTAGACAAACATCTTCCTTGTTTGTTGTTTATTCTGGTAAAAGGAGAGGTCAAAAAGCAACTTCTACCTCTCTCTCTTTTTGGATTAAAAGCATCATCAGATTGGCTTATGAGACTGCCGGACGGCAGCCTCCTGAAAGAATCACAGCTCATTCCACTAGGGCTGTGGCTTCCACATGGGCCTTCAAGAACGAGGCTTCTGTTGATCAGATATGTAAGGCAGCGACTTGGTCTTCACTGCACACTTTTACTAAATTTTACAAGTTTGATACTTTTGCTTCTTCTGAGGCTATTTTTGGGAGAAAGGTTTTGCAAGCCGTGGTGCCTTCCATCTAGGTGACCTGATTTGCTCCCTCCCTTCATCCGTGTCCTAAAGTTTTGGTATTGGTTCCCACAAGTAAGGATGACGCCGTGGACCGGACACACCTATGTTGGAGAAAACAGAATTTATGTTTACCTGATAAATTACTTTCTCCAACGGTGTGTCCGGTCCACGGCCCGCCCTGGTTTTTTAATCAGGTCTGATAATTTATTTTCTTTAACTACAGTCACCACGGTATCATATGGTTTCTCCTATGCAAATATTCCTCCTTTACGTCGGTCGAATGACTGGGGAAGGCGGAGCCTAGGAGGGATCATGTGACCAGCTTTGCTGGGCTCTTTGCCATTCCTGTTGGGGAAGAGAATATCCCACAAGTAAGGATGACGCCGTGGACCGGACACACCGTTGGAGAAAGTAATTTATCAGGTAAACATAAATTCTGTTTTCATGTCATATTTTGTAATGAATTTGATGAAAATTCAACTTTAGTATGCTAAGATCCAAAAACAGTTGAGACTGGTTGGGAATCTATCCTTTTGATGTGAATAATGTCTCAGTTCCTTTTGTTAAACTACTTACATCACAAGAAAAACCAGAATGTCTGTTACTGATTCCATGCTTCCTATTTGTAACTGTTTTTATTTACATCAATAAAGCTTTTGAAAACAAAAAAACAAAACAAAAACAGTTGAGAAAATGGACCTTCAATAAAGGGACAGTCTACACCAGAATCTTTGTTTAAAAAGATAGATAATCCATTTATTACCCATTTCCCAGTTTTGCATAACCAACACAGTTATATGAATACACTTTTTACCTCTGTGATTACCTTGTATCTAAGCCTCTGCAGACGACCCCTTTATTTCAGTTATTTTGACAGACTTGCATTTTAGCCAATCAGTGCTGACTCCTAGGTAACTCCACGGGCATGTGCACAATGTTATCTATATGGCACACATGAACTAATGCCCTCTAGTTGTGAAAAAGTAAAAATGTATTCAGATAAGAGGCAGCCTGCAAGGGCTTAGAAATAAGCATATGTGCCTACCTAGGTTTAGCTTTCAACTAAGAATACCAAGAGAACAAAGCAAAATTGATGATAAAAGTAAACTGGAAAGTTGTTTAAAATGATAAGCCCTACCTGAATCATGAAAGTTTATTTTTGACTAGACTGTCCCTTTAAGCCACCAGTCTTCTATTGATGTCTCTTAGAGAAATCTATTCTCAATACTAAAATGATTTTGATATTTTCTATTGATTACAAGGAAGATAGGATGGCAATGTTCAGTCCTGAGGAGCTCCTTACCCAATGTTCTGCCTAGCTCCCTAAAGCTTTACTTGTTTACTTCAGGGATCGTCTCCTCCTTGTGCTGCTGGTTTAAAGATCCTAACCACTAATTGCAATACTGTGTCTTCCAATGTTTTATAAAGAGGACTCAGGACTTGGTTTAAGGATGTGGCGTCCTGGTAGTCACATGGGGAGGGGACATTTGTGTTTTGGGTGGGGTTTAGACATTCTTGGGCAGGGTTTAGTTGGAGACAATAATATAAATTGAAGAAGATTGAATGTACAAACTGTGGGACAATTGGGAACTCTGCAAAACTCTCTTTTTCGTGTACTCCTCTACTATATCTGAATATTTACTTACTTGTACCATTCAATGATCTGCTGACATTGTTGACACTTTAAAATAATGGCACATGATATATGTAAGGAGTGTTTGGAGCTAATTTCCAATAGTTTGCTGGTTATTCTTTGTATTAGTTGTAAATTGTGGGAGTAAGTATTTTTAGTGCCTAGAGAAGAACTGATTCTGAATGTCTTTTCAGAAGAAAGTGAGTCATTTGGTGACACATTCCTATAAGAAAAACATGTTTTTCAACCAAGAATAGGAAAGATTCTCTGTGGAAAAAAATGTATTATTACTATTAGGTGGCCTGTATATTGTCATTACATTTTTTTCTTTAATTAAGTATATTCTTGTTAGCTCTAAAGATAAGTTTTTCCTTTTTTTTATATTTGGGGTGTTTAATTTTGTATGCATGAAACAGTAGAGTTTTTACATTTTTATATTATATTTATAAGATCTTTTTACTAATTGATTATGAATGGTTTATTATTTTATTCACTAATCACCAAATAATGTACAAAAATACAGAATGTTCCAACCATACGCCTTAGGACTCTTACTGTTACAAGTTTGAATAAATGCACTGCAGAACTAGGGTATTCAATTATAATATCGTCATGAAAATGTCAACTGCAAAATGTCATAGTGCCACTCATTGTGCCACTCGTGATATTGACATTCCAAATGGTGGCAAAATGAGCAACAGTATACTAGAGTCCAAACATTTCTCATTTGTTCAGAATGTCTGCATTTTTATGAAAACCTCATATTAGTAAATCCTGAACTATCTTATCCCTAGAGCTACTCTTCTTATCGTGTTTAAGCATTTTGTGTGTAATGATAATTGATTTAGTTATAAGTCCTTAGTGAATCCTCCACATAAATTCCATAGTACTTTAATGAGTTTGATCTTATTAAAGAATTTCATAATTCAGATAGAGCATGCAATTTTAAATAACTTGACAATTTATTTCTAATAACACATTTGTTTCTCCAACATTGGTGTGTCCGGTCCACGGCGTCATCCATAACTTGTGGGAATATTCTCTTCCCCAACAGGAAATGGCAAAGAGCACAGCAAAAGCTGTCCATATAGTCCCTCCTAGGCTCCGCCCACCCCAGTCATTCTCTTTGCCGTTGCACAGGCAGCATCTCCACAGAGATGGTGAAGAGTATGTGGTGTTTAGTTGTAGTTTTTTATTCTACTATCAAGAGTTTGTTATTTTAAAATAGTGCTGGTATGTACTATTTACTCTGAAACAGAAAAGGATGAAGAGTTCTGTTTGTGAGAGGAGTATGATTTTAGCAGCAGTAACTAAAATCGTTTGCTGTTTCCACATAGGACTGTTGAGATGAGATAACTTCAGTTGGGGGAAACAGCAGACTTCTCTGCTTAAGGTATGACTAGGCATATTTCTAACAAGACTGTGTAATGCTGGAAGGCTGTCATTTTTCCCCTCATGGGGACCGGTAAGCCATTTTCTTAGTCTCAAACAGAATAAAGGGCTTAATATGGGCTATAAAACTGGTAGACACTTTTATGGGCTAGATCGATGGCTTTATTTGGGCATTTTATACAGCTTGAGGTTGAAATTCACACTTTATAACTTTGGGGAACGTTATTTTCACGGCAGGCACTGGCTTAGACACCTTCCCAGTCAGGAAGGGCCTTCTTGTAGTAGGCAGAGTCTCATTTTCGCGCCATTATTGCGCAGTTACTTTTGAGAGCAGGACATGCAGCTGCATGTGTATGGGTCTGGAAGTAGTTGAAAAGATCCCTAGAAGGCTTCATCTGGTATCGAATACCCCCCCTGGGTTTGGTAAAGTCGCAGCAAAGGCTGTAGCTGGGACTGTAGAGGGGTTAAAACTATAAATGGCTCCAGTTCATTTTAAGGGTTAAAGGTCTGAAATTTGGGGTGCAATGCTTTGAATGCTTTAAGACACTGTGGTGAAAATTTGGTTAAAATTGAACAATTCCTTCATAGTTTTTCACATATTCAGTAAAAAAGTGTGCCCTGTTTAAAATTTAAAGAGACAGTAACGGTTTTATTTTAAAACGGTTTTTGTACTTTATTGACAAGTTTAAGCCTGTTTAACATGTCTGTGCCTTCAGATAAACTATGTTCTGTATGTATGGAAGCCAATGTGTCTCCCCCTTCAAAATTGTGTGATAATTGTGCCATAGCGTCCAAACAAAGTAAGGACAGTACTGCCACAGATAGTAAAGTTGCCCAAGATGATTCATCAGATGAAGGGAGTAGACATAGTTCTACATCATCTCCTTCTGTGTCTACACTAGTTTTGCCCACGCAGGAGGCCCCTAGTACTTCTAGCGCGCCAATGCTTGTTACTATGCAACAATTGACGGCAGTAATGGATAACTCCATAGCAAATATTTTATCCAAAATCCCTGCATTTCAGAGAAAGCGCGATTGCTCTGTTTTAAACACTGTAGAGCAGGAGGGCGCTGATGATAATTACTCTGTCATACCCTCACACCAATCTGAAGTGGCCATGAGGGAGGTTTTGTCAGATGGGGAAATTTCTGATTCAGGTAGAATTTCTCAACAGGCAGAACCTGATGTTGTGACATTTAAATTTAAATTGGAGCATCTCCGCGCACTGCTTAAGGAGGTGCTATCTACTCTTGATGATTGTGACAACCTGGTCATTCCAGAAAAAATGTGCAAGATGGACAAGTTCCTAGAGGTTCCGGTGCACCCCGACGCTTTTCCTATACCTAAGCGGGTGGCGGACATAGTGAATAAGGAGTGGGAGAAGCCCGGCATACCTTTTGTCCCCCCTCCTATATTTAAGAAATTATTTCCTATGGTCGACCCCAGAAAGGACTTATGGCAGACAGTCCCTAAGGTCGAGGGGGCAGTTTCTACACTAGCTAAGCGCACTACTATTCCTATCGAGGATAATTGTGCTTTTAAAGATCCTATGGATAAAAAATTGGAGGGTTTGCTTAAAAAGATTTTTGTACAGCAAGGTTACCTCCTGCAACCTATCTCGTGCATTATTCCTGTCACTACAGCAGCGTGGTTCTGGTTCGAGGAACTAGAAAAGTCGCTCAGTAGAGAGACTCCGTATGAGGAGGTTATTAACAGAATTCACGCACTTAAGTTAGCTTATTCCTTTATTTTAGATGCCGCTTTGCAGTTAGCTAGATTAGCGGCGAAAAATTTAGGGTTTGCAATTGTGGCGCGCAGAGCGCTCTGGCTAAAGTCCTGGTCAGCGGATGTATCTTCCAAGACAAATTGCTTAATATCCCTTGAATTGAAGAATTGAAAGAGATTATCTCAGACATCACTGGGGGTAAGGGCCACGCCCTCCCACAAGATAGGCCTTTCAAGGCCAAGAATAAGTCTAATTTTCGTTCCTTTCGCAATTTCAGGAACAGACCGGCCTCCAACTCTGCAGCCTCTAGACAAGAGGGTAATGCTTCACAAACCAAACCAGCTTGGAAACCGATGCAAGGCTGGAACAAGGGTAAGCAGGCCAAGAAGCCTGCTGCTGCTACCAAAACAGCATGAAGGAGTAGCCCCCGATCCGGGGGCAGACTCTCTCTCTTCGCTCAGGCTTGGGCAAGAGATGTTCAGGATCCCTGGGCACTAGAAATAGTTTCTCAGGGTTATCTTCTAGAATTCAAGGAACTATCCCCAAGGGGAAGGTTCCACATGTCTCACTTATCTTCAAACCAAATAAAGAGACAGGCATTCTTACATTGTGTAGAAGACCTGTTAAAAATGGGAGTGATACACCCAGTTTCAACCGTGGAACAAGGAATGGAGTTTTACTCAAATCTGTTTGTAGTTCCCAAAAAAGAGGGAACTTTTAGACCAATTCTGGATTTAAAGATCCTAAACAAGTTCAAAATGGAAACTATTTGAACGATTTTACCTACAATCCAGGAGGGTCAATTTATGACTACCGTGGATCTAAGGATGCGTATCTACATATTCCTATCCACAAAGATCATCATCAGTTCCTAAGGTTCGCCTTTCTGGACAAACATTACCAGTTTGTGGCTCTCCCATTCGGGCTAGCCACTGCTCCAAGGATTTTCACAAAGGTACTCGGGTCCCTTCTAGCGGTTCTAAGACCAAGGGGCATTGCAGTGGCACCTTACTTGGACGACATTCTGATACAAGCGTCGTCTCTTTCAAAGGCAAAAGCTCACACAGACATCGTTCTAGCCTTTCTCAGATCTCACGGATGGAAAGTGAACATAGAAAAAAGTTCCCTGTCTCCGTCGACAAGAGTTCCTTTCTTGGGGACAATAATAGATTCTTTAGAAATGAAGATTTTCCTGACAAATGTCAGAAAGTCAAAACTTCTAAACGCTTGTCAAGTTCTTCACTCTGTTCCTCGACCTTCCATAGCTCAGTGCATAGAAGTAGTAGGGTTGATGGTCGCAGCAATGGACATAGTTCCTTTTGCGCAAATTTATCTAAGACCATTACAACTGTGCATGCTGAAACAGTGGAATGGGGACTATACAGACTTGTCTCCAGTGATTCAAGTAGATCAGAAGACCAGAGACTCACTCCGTTGGTGGCTAACCCAGGATCACCTGTCCCAAGGAATGAGTTTCCGCAGACCAGAGTGGGTCATCGTCACGACCGACGCCAGTCTAGTGGGCTGGGGCGCGGTCTGGTACTCCCTGAAAGATCAGGGGCTATGGTCTCGGGAAGAGTCTCTTCTCCCGATAAACATTCTGGAACTGAGAGCGATATTCAGTACTCTCAGGGCTTGGCCTCAACTAGCAAAGGCCAGATTCATAAGATTCCAATCAGACAACATGACGACTGTTGCTTACATCAACCATCAGGGGGGGAACAAGGAGTTCCCTGGCGATGAGAGAAGTGACCAAAATCATAAAATGGGCGGAGGATCACTCCTGCCACCTATCTGCGATCCACATCCCAGGAGTGGAAAACTGGGAGGCGGATTATCTGAGTCGTCAGACATTCCATCCGGGGGAGTGGGAACTCCACCCGGAGATATTTGCCCAGTTGACTCAATTATGGGGCATTCCAGACATGGATCTAATGGCGTCTCGTCAGAACTTCAAGGTTCCCTGCTACGGGTCCAGATCCAGGGATCCCAAGGCGACTCTAGTGGATGCATTAGTAGCTCCTTGGACCTTCAACCTAGCTTATGTGTTTCCACCGTTTCCTCTCATTCCCAGGCTGGTAGCCAGGATCAAGCAGGAGAGGGCCTCTGTGATCTTGATAGCTCCTGCGTGGCCACGCAGGACTTGGTATGCAGACCTGGTGAATATGTCATCGGCTCCACCATGGAAGCTACCTTTGAGACAGGATCTTCTAGTACAAGGTCCATTCGAACATCCAAATCTAGTTTCCCTCCAGCTAGCGGCTTGGAAATTGAACGCTTGATTTTATCTAAGCGTGGGTTTTCGGATTCTGTAATAGATACTCTGGTACAAGCCAGAAAACCTGTAACTAGAAAAATTTACCATAAAATATGGAAAAGATATATCTGTTGGTGTGAATCCAAGGGATTCTCATGGAGTAAGATCAAAATTCCTAGGATCCTTTCCTTTCTCCAAGAAGGTTTGGATAAGGGATTATCAGCAAGTTCTCTAAAGGGACAGATTTCTGCTTTATCTGTCTTATTACACAAACGACTGGCAGCTGTGCCTGATGTTCAAGCTTTTGTTCAGGCTTTGGTCAGGATCAAGCCTGTTTACAGACCTTTGACTCCTCCCTGGAGTCTGAATTTAGTTCTTTCAGTTCTTCAAGGGGTTCCGTTTGAACCTCTACATTCCATAGATATCAAGATGTTATCTTGGAAAGTTCTGTTTTTGGTTGCTATTTCTTCTGCTAGAAGAGTTTCTGAGTGATCTGCTTTGCAGTTTAATCCGCCCTATCTGGTGTTCCATTCAGATAAGGTTGTTTTGCGTACTAAACCTGGTTTCCTTCCAAAGGTTGTTTCCAACAAGAATATTAACCAGGAAATAGTTGTGCCTTCTTTGTGTCCGAATCCAGTTTCAAAGAAGGAACGTTTGTTACACAATTTAGATGTAGTTTGTGCTTTAAAGTTTTATTTAGAAGCAACAAAGGATTTCAGACAAACGTCTTCTCTGTTTGTCGTTTATTCTGGCAAGAGGAGAGGTCAAAAAGCTACTGCTACCTCTCTTTCCTTTTGGCTGAAAAGCATCATCCGATTGGCTTTCGAGACTGCCGGACGGCAGCCTCCTGAACGCATCACAGCTCACTCTACTAGGGCTGTGGCTTCCACATGGGCCTTCAAGAACGAGGCTTCTGTTGATCAGATATGTAAGGCAGCGACTTGGTCTTCCCTGCACACTTTTGCCAAATTCTACAAATTTGATACTTTTGCTTCCTCAGAGGCTATTTTTGGGAGAAAGGTTTTGCAAGCCGTGGTGCCTTCTGTTTAGGTAACCTGATTGGCTCCCTCCCTTCATCCGTGTCCTAAAGCTTTGGTATTGGTTCCCACAAGTTATGGATGACGCCGTGGACCGGACACACCAATGTTGGAGAAAACAGAATTTATGCTTACCTGATAAATTACTTTCTCCAACGGTGTGTCCGGTCCACGGCCCGCCCTGGTTTTTTAATCAGGTTTGATGAATTTCTTTCTTTAACTACAGTCACCACGGCACCCTATAGTTTCTCCTGTTTTTTTTCTCCTGTCCGTCGGTCGAATGACTGGGGTGGGCGGAGCCTAGGAGGGACTATATGGACAGCTTTTGCTGTGCTCTTTGCCATTTCCTGTTGGGGAAGAGAATATTCCCACAAGTTATGGATGACGCCGTGGACCGGACACACCGTTTGGAGAAGTAATTTATCAGGTAAGCATAAATTCTGTTTTCGTTTCTATTTGTATCCTTTGTTGAAAAGTATACCTAGGTAGGCTCAGAATGTGCTAATTGGGGGCTGCACATATAGGCCTCTTTTCATTGTCTTCTCAGCTAACTCCCAGAAGTGCATTGCAGCTCTTTCAACAAAGGATACCAAGAGAATGAGTCAAATTAGATGATAGAAGTAAATTGGAAAGTTGCTTAACATTTCACGATCTATCTGAATCGTGAAATAAAAATTCTGGCTTTTATGTCACTTTAAGTCTTTAAATTATCAAAATTTTGTTTTGGTTATACCTCTTGTGCTTATTTTTAAATATATTTTTTCTTCCAGTTTTCAAATTCTGAAACCTGTCAGGAACATCTTTATGCTAGATGTATTGTTTGTATATCTATCTATCTATCTATCTATCTATCTATCTATATATATATACAGTATATATACACACACTGTATGGCCAAAAGCATGTGAACACTCCTACTAATTATTAAGTTCAGATGTGTCAGCCACATCCCCTGCTATCAGGAGCATAACATCCAGTACATAGCCATGAAATCCTCATAGACAATGGCAGTACATTAAGTTGTAAAATAAAAATGTTTATTATATGCACAAAAAAGAATATTTATGAAAGTCCAAAAGCAAAAGCTTCTTATCGATCACGGCAATCTTCAGAGGCGAGAAGAACAATCGTGAAATCCCATTAGACCATCAGAATGAAACAAAACAAAGAGATATTCTTACATTTCTTACAGTGTATGCATGCACATTGAGACCCTTCTCAGGTGAAAAGACAACTGGATCTGGAGCTTGGTTAAAGTAATTTATTGTTAAAGAGTTTTGCAATAACTCAGGTAATTAAGGGACAAATAGATACTGCATACAATGTAACAATAGAAAATGCTGTTATAACAGCGTCTGTGACTGTCAGAGTAAAGCAGTCCGTTATTAGTCCCGCCCTTCTAGTGACTTCACATCCATTAAAAATGTCCAAAGAAGTTTTTACTAATACGTTTGGCTTTTTCAAGGAGAAAGTAGAGGGTGGGGGACTAATAACGGACTGCTTTACTCTAACAGTCAGAGAAGCTGTTATAATGGCATTTTCTCTTGCTCATTGTATAAAACTGGGGTTAGACATCATCACTACCAGAGGTAGGTTAGAGAGGTCACCATTACCCGTGGTCAGAGGGTATTCAGCCTTCTTACTCCTGCTTAACCCACACACCATTCATTTTCCATAGGGAATCTAACAGGTATCTAACCCTGTGAGAGCAAAGCCAGCTGCTTCTGAGTATGGGCCCAATAGAATGTTTTATTTTTTTTATGCATGGGGCAAATCGGGACAGATGGCTAGCAACCTGGGACAGGGGGACAGAACCCTAAAATCGGAACTGTCCCATGAAAATCGGGACAGTTGGGGGGGGGGTATGGACTGTAAGTCCTTTTAAGAATACATTATTTTAACCAAGCTCCAGATTCAGTTGTCTTTTCACCAGAGAAGAGTCTCAATGTGCATGCATAGGGGGCGATTTATCAAATGCCGTACAGATATAATGTCCGCCCGGCATCGCTAAATGCAGACAGGATTGCACAAGCAAGGGATGTCAATCAGGACAGATTGGATCAGGATGATTGCTGTCTGCCACCTCAGAGGTGGCGGATGAGTTAAAGGGACATTATAAACTCATTTTTTCTTTGCATAAATGTTTTGTAGATTTTTTTATATAGCCCATAAAGTTTTTTTTAAACACATGTATAGTTTTGCTTATTTTTAAATAACATTGCTCTGATTTTCAGACTCCTAACCAAGCCCCAAAGTTTTATGAGAATACCGTCGGCTACCTACTCCAGCTTGCTCCTGTTTGTGTAAAGGGTCTTTTCATATACAAAAGAAGGGGGAGGGGGGAGTGTCTTATTTCCCACTTGCAGTGGGCTTTCCAGCTACCTTTTCAACAGTGCTAAACTGAGAGCTTCTAAGTAAGTTTTTAAACAGTTTTATACTGGATTTTTATATCAGTATCTGTGCATCTTATTCTTTATAGTAGTGTCTATTACATGCAGTTATATGAAAATGAGTGTATACTGTCCCTTTAAGGAGCAGCGGTCTTACTACCGCTCATCTTAACTTAAGTTTCTGGCGAGCCGGAAACTTCGGGGTAGATTGCAGCATCCGCTGCTTGATACATCTACCCCATAGTCTGAGCTAAGTTTATAGCTCAGAGAAATGTGAGAATATCTCCTTGTTTTGTCTCATTCTGATGGTCTAATGGGTTTTCACAATTGTGTTGTTTTTCTGTTCTCTCCCGGAGAATCACAGTGATTGATAAGGACTTTGCCAGCTTTTGGACTTTCATATAGATCCTTTTTGTGCATAGAATACACATTTATATATTGTATTTTATTGTTTATTGTTGCTGTATATCATAGGTTTATTCTGTTGTCCTGAAGCTCAGTGACTTTAAACGCTGTACTGTCATAGGATTCGACCCTTGCCACAGGTTACTACCTGTAATTTACTAGATCTGCCCCTGTCAAATGTAACTGCTATTATTGTGAAGTGGAGGTGTCTAGGAGCAACAACATCCCAGCCACAAAGTGGTAGACCACACAAACTCACAGTGAGAGGCTGCCGAATGCTGAAGTGTGTAGTGCCTAAAAATCATCTATCATCTGTTGCATCACTCACTACAGAGTTCTTGCTAGAGTTCCACACTGCCTCTGGAAACAGCATCAGCACAAGAACATTAGGAGATTCATGAAATGGGCTCCCAAGGCTGAACAGCTGTATACAAGCTTTACATCATTATGCACAGTGCCAAGTGTCAGCTGGAGTGGTGTACTCTCAAGCAGTGGAAACATGTTTTCTGGAGTGATGAATCACACTTCACTATCTGGTAGTGTGATGGAATAATCTGGGTTTGTTGGGTGCCACAAGAACATGACCTAGTGGAATGCATAGTGCCTACTGTAAAGTTTGGTGGAAGAGGGATAATGGTCTGGGACTGTTTTTCAGGGTTAGGGGTTTCCATTAAGGGTCATCTTAATGCTACAGATGCAAAAACATTTTAGACAAATGGGTGCCTCCAACTTTGCAGTAACAATTTGGGGAAGTCCCTTTCCTGTTCCAGCATGACTGCTCCTATGTACAAAGCAAGGTTCACAAAGACATGGTTTGGTGTGGAGGAACTGGAGTGGCCTGCACACTCCAAAATCTTGTAGAAAGCCTTCCCAGAAGAGTGGCAGCCATTATAGCTGCAAAGGAGGTGGTTAACTCCATATAAATTCCCATGGTTTTGTAATGGAATGTCCAACAAGCTCATAAAGGTATGATAGTCAGGTGTCCACATACTTTTGGCCATATAGTGCATAGATATATATGCCGCACCTAATGAGCTCACCAACAATGTTCTCCTTAGGTGCTGCAAATTATTGAGCTTGAGGAGCGACCTTATGTATATATTTAACCCTTTTGCATGTTTTTTCGTTTCAGTACTTAGGGAGGACATTTTAAGAGAAAAGCTAAATCATTACCAAATGTAATTTTCATTATGTTAGTCTTTCCCTTTTTTTTTTTTACATATGTTGTTTTTTTCCACATATACGTTGCATACTTTTATATCATTTTGTTCCCTAAAGAAAGACTTCTTGTTGTAACTATGAAGCTAATGATTTGTTCTTAGCTTTTTTCCGCTTCATACAAATAAAGTTATCTTATGAATTACTTTGGCTAGTAAGAGTTGATTGAGGTCCTCTGGTTCTCTCTACTTCTCCCAAAACCGGTTGTATTTGCATGAAATGTCTTCAGGCAAATAGAAATTCAGTATATGCTAGTCACACATTTTATTCATCTGTATCTGCTGCGTTGTTTAAAAAAAGCAACAATCCATTTCACACTAAGGCACAATAAAACTGAGATTTGCTGCAGTTCATCATTTGACAAGGGATGCATGGAAATAAGTTTCATTTTAAAATAAGGAGCCTTAGCTTCCTTCGATGCTGTGTGATCTCTTGATTTATTGCATGCCCTCCGCCTCCCCCTCATTCATCTGTTCCATGAAGAGCCTGATGAGGTGCCTCTACTGACATACATATGCTGCATCTCCAAATCCAGCTGCTCTACTCTGGCTTCATTCTCCCTTCCTCAGCGGCATCACAAGATCTTGTCACTGCTTTCCATATGACATATTCCTTTATTTGTGAATGTGGGTAAAGTGTTTTTGGCTTCAGCTGTTTTGTTGGTTTACCAGCCAAGGAAAGCAATTAATTCTGAGTTGACCTGAACCTTAATCCATTTTATGTTCATGTGAAGCGCAAAGATTAATTTTCTCTCAATGATTGTGTGTGCTGTAGTTCTGTTCTTGCATTTGTAAAGGTTCCTTCTAACTTGCCTTTTCTGCTCTGTTTCTTCATGCTCTCACGGACACAGGGAGAGGTAATGCATTTTCTTCTTATTTGCATGCTTTATGCGTCTATATTTTAGTAAGAATGTTGTTAAGCTTTGTGAACGGTACATGTGTTTCATCTTAATCTTCAAGGCTGCAAGAGGAATATTCAAAGATATTTCTATGCAAAATAGTTAGAAACAGCATATAACAGTATATAACATCAATGGCCTAAAGGAAAACATGTTAACAAGTTGTATTTTATAACCAAGCAAATATTGTTTTATGTATGGTTTAAATAAGTGAGTATAAAATCACGATATCTATTGTCTGCATCCATTGCAGCATTCACTGTAAAAGCTTAAGGCTGCTTAATTTTAAATTAAAACATCAATTGGTTTAATGAAAATAATAATCCCAAACAGGGTTCCTTAATTCAAGGAACACTAATGTATGTTGTATGTATGTGTGTGTATATATATATATATATATATATATATATATATATATATATATATATATATATTATATATATATATATATATATATATATATACTATATATATATAGACAAACACACACACACATATATATATATACTGTATATATTTATATATAAGTACTCCTGTTTCTTTCATACAACTGTGACTTCCTGCTAACACTCAGTGACCATATGTAGGTAGTATCTATACCTTTAATGAGCATTAGTAGGAAGTGCACAGCCTGTAGTGGTATGTTAGTGTAAATTTAAATGTAAATAGCTTTTACTTCATATTAATTCAGACAATACAAATATTAACATGTTTATATGGTGAACTTGAATATGGATGATAGAACATTTTTGAGTGAAATATCCCTTTAAAGGAATAGTCTAGTCAAAATTAAACTTTCATGATTCAGATAGAGCATGCAATTTTAAGTATCTTTCTAATTTACTCCTATTATCAATCTTCGTCTATTGCTATCTGTATTTGAAAAATCAGGAATGTAAGCATAGGAGCCGGTCCATTTTGGTTCAACGTCTGGGTAGCACTTTCTGATTGATGTCTAAATGTAGCCACCAATCAGCAAGTGCTACCCAGCTTAACTAAAAATGGGCCGACTCCTATGCTTACATTCAAATAAAGATAGCAAGAGAACAAAGAAAAATTGATAATATGAGTAAATTAGAAAGTTGCTTTAAATGGCATGCTCTATCTTAATCATGACAGTTTAATTTTGACTAGACTATTCCTTTAAAATAACAGATGTTTATTAGTATCTACTTAATGACATTATGACATGTGATATTGGTTTGTAGTTAAGCTGGTTAATATGATTATAATTATGTTTGAATTTATTACCTTTGCAGACATTGCCCCTTATCTAGAACAGCTTGGAGGGTTATAAATCATTACACTTTTTTTGGTTAAAGGGCCAATGAAACACTTAAAAGTGATGCAGGCGCAGCATAGCTGTAAAAAGCTGACTAGAAAATATCACCTGAACATCCTCAGTAGCCACATCCCATTGTAAAGGACTTCTAAGCAGCAAATCTGTAAGTCTGTCCCGGGACAGCTAAGGGAGTGAGTTTATGTGCACACTCATCTTATTTCCCTATTCAGTTTAAGGAAGTTTTCTATGAAATCTCATGAGAGTTAAGTCAAATCTCATGAGATCACAGTAAAAGAGTTCATGAACTCAGCACTGATGATGCTGATTGGTATACGTTCATTTCTTCATTTTTTTTAATTTTTTTTTACCTGCAGCTGAGCAATAGCTGAAGTATAACTTTTTACACAGAACTTACTCTGCTGAGCTGAGGAAGTTGTGAGGTAAAATATCTTCCTTTTTACATTGAGATGCTCAGGTGATATTTTCCTGTCAGCTTTTTACAGTTATACTGCATCAGTTTCAAGTGATTTAGCATATGAGTATTATGTCCCTTTAAGAAGGTGAGCAAAGATGGCGTTCTAAGCACTAGGAATTAACAACACATAAATAGTAGTACTGCAAACAAGAGGCAGCCTCTATGTAGAAAAACTACTAAATCTGCTATTTGAGGAACTGCATGAAATCCATACCTTGTGGTATTCCTTTTGGCGCCTGGTTCTTATGTGTGGAAACCTGGAAAAATGGTCCATTAGTTCCCAAATTGAATCAAATTTTATTTTTATTTAAAATTCCTAGCAACATGGAAAAAGCTAAGATTGCATGACAATGTTGTTGTTTTTAGCAGCATAACTATTGCTATACTATACGGAATGCACTGTTCTCCAAATACTCACATTTGCCTCTTAACCCCTTAACCACTCATGTCGTACAGGGTACGTCTTGCACAAACTGGTCTTTAAAGGCCGGTTATTGCAGTGATGCCTCGATATTGAGGCGTCCTGCAATAACACCCCTTGGCCATCCAATGCAGAGAGAGTCACTCTGTGGCCCTCTCTGCACCGGACATCGATGGCCGGTACCGTTGGTGGGTGGGAGCTGACGTGGGAGGCGGGTGGGCCCTATGACGTCGAGGTGGGCGGGATAGCCGGGGGTGTGCAGGGGGGGCAGGGGCGGGCACGGTGGGGAAAGTGGGTGGGAACGGCTACACTACAGAAATCTTTTTGAATAAAAGTGGGATAGAGTGGGGTCCCACATTTAATTAAAAAAAACATCTAAGGGATCTGGGAGGGGTTGGGGGTTGGTCTTTGGGGGGGGGGGAAAACTACACTACAGAAAAAATAAATAAAATTAAAAAAGATTTATTTTTTTGTAAACTGGGTACTGGCAGACAGCTGCCAGTACTTAAGATGGCTACCAATAAGGTAGAGGGGGAGGGTTAGAGAGCTGTTTGGGGGGATCAGGGAGGTTGGGGGCTAAGGGGGGATCCTACATATCAGCATATGTAAATATGCTAAAAAAAATGATGGTGGCGACAATTGTGGGGTTGGGGGAGGGATCAGGGGGTGTGATGTGTCAGGTGGGAGGCTGATCTCTACACTAAAGCTAAAATTAACCCTGCAAACTCCTTACGAGCTACGTAATTAACCCCTTCACTGCTAGACATAATACGCGTGTGATGCGCAGCTGTATTTAGCGGCCTAATTACCAAAAAGCAACGCCATATATATCTGCTATTTCTGAACAAAGGGTATCCCAGAGAAGCATTTACAACCATTTGTGCCATAATTGCACAAGCTGTTTGTAAATAATTTCAGTGAGAAACCTAAAGTTTGTGTAAAAGTTTGTGAAAAAGTGAACTTTTTTTTTTTATTTGATCGCTTTTGGCAGGGAAATGGTGGCATGAAATATACCAAAATTGGCCTAGATCAATACTTTGGGTTGTCTACTACACTAAAGCTAAAATTAACCCTACAAGCGCTCTAATTAACCCCTTCACTGCTGGACATAATACACGTGTGGTGCGCAGATGCATTTAGCGGTCTTCTAATTACCAAGAAGCAACGCCAAAGCCATATATGTCTGCTATTTCTGAACAAAGGGGATCCCAGAGAAGCTTTTACAACCATTTGTGCCCAAATTGCACAAACTGTTTGTAAATAATTTCAGTGAGAAACCTAAAATTGTGAAAATTTTTAGTTTTTATCTTGCAAGGTGTATCCAGTCCACGGATTCATCCTTTACTTGTGGGATATTCTCATTCCCTACAGGAAGTGGCAAAGAGAGCACACAGCAAAGCTGTCCATATAGCTCCCCCTCTAGCTCCACCCTCCAGTCATTCTCTTTGCCGGCTCTAAGCACTAGGGTCTCTCTACGGGAGGGTAAAGTGAATGTGGTGTTAGAATTGTAGTTTTATATCTTCAATCAAGAGTTTGTTATTTTTAAATGGTACCGGTTTGTACTATTTACTCTCTAGCAGAAAAGTGATGAAGAATTCTGCTGAGAGGAAAATGATTTTAGCATGTTGTAACTAAAATCCACTGCTGTTCCCACACAGGACTGAGGAGTACCAGAAAACTTCAGTTGGGGGGAACAGTTTGCAGGCTTGACTGCAATGAGGTATGTTCAGTCAATTATTTCTAGACAAGACTGAGATAATGCTAGAAGACTGACAAGATCCCCATGTGGGGAGGGTAAGCTATGTTCTGAGACTTAGTATAGAATTGAATGCTTACATAACAGGGCTAAATAGGCTGGTTGACACTAATGCAGGGCAATCGATTATTTATTTAAGAAATCCTCGTTGGAGACACTTTTTTAAGCACTTTGGAGTGTTTTACTGGGGTTATTTTCCACATGGCATAAATTTAGTCACTTAGAAGTGATTTTTGTAGGCCTCACAACTCCGGTAGTATTCCCAGGATATTGTCCTTTCTCCAAGAAGGATTGGAGAAAGGATTGTCAGCTAGTTCCTTAAAAGGACAAATATCTGCTCTGTCTATCCTTTTACACAAGCGTCTGGCAGAGGTACCAGACGTTCAAGCGTTTGCTCAGGCTTTAATCAGAATCAAGCCTGTCTATAAACCTGTGGCTCCGCCATGGAGTCTAAATCTAGTTCTTTCAGTTCTTCAAGGGGTTCTGTTTGAACCTTTACATTCCATAGATATTAAGTTGTTATCTTGGAAAGTTTTGTTTTTGGTAGCTATCTCTTCTGCTCGAAGAGTTTCAGAATTATCTGCCTTACAGTGTGATTCACCTTACCTGGTGTTCCACGCAGATAAGGTAGTTTTGCGTACCAAGCCTGGTTTTCTTCCTAAAGTTGTTTCTAACAAGAATATTAACCAGGAAATAGTTGTTCCTTCTCTGTGTCCTAATCCATCTTCAAAGAAGGAACGTCTACTACACAATCTTGATGTAGTTTGTGCTTTAAAGTTCTAATTACAAGCAACTAAGGATTTCAGACAAACATCTTCCTTGTTTGTTATCTATTCTGGTAAGAGGAGAGGTCAGAAAGCGACTGCTACCTCTCTTTCCTTTTGGCTGAAAAGCATCATCCGTTTGGCCTATGAGACTGCTGGCCAGCAGCCTCCTGAAAGAATTACTGCTCATTCTACCAGAGCAGTGGCTTCCACATGGGCTTTCAAGAATGAGGCTTCTGTTGAACAGATTTGTAAGGCAGCGACTTGGGCTTCACTGCATACTTTTGCCAAATTTTACAAATTCGATACTTTTGCTTCTTCGGAGGCTATTTTTGGGAGAAAAGTTTTGCAAGCAGTGGTGCCTTCCGTTTAAGGTACCTGTCTTGTTCCCTCCCTTCATCCGTGTCCTAAAGCTTTGGTATTGATATCCCACAAGTAAAGGATGAATCCGTGGACTGGATACACCTTGCAAGAGAAAACAGAATTTATGCTTACCTGATAAATTACTTTCTCATGCGGTGTATCCAGTCCACGGCCCGCCCTGGCATTTAAGTCAGGTAAAAAATTTTTTGTTTAAACTACAGTCACCACTGCACCCTATGTTTTCTCCTTTTTCTTCCTAACCTTTGGTCGAATGACTGGGGGGTGGAGCTAGAGGGGGAGCTATATGGACAGCTTTGCTGTGTGCTCTCTTTGCCACTTCCTGTAGGGAATGAGAATATCCCACAAGTAAAGGATGAATCCGTGGACTGGATACACCGCAAGAGAAAGTAATTTATCAGGTAAGCATAAATTCTGTTTTTTTTTTTCATTTGATCGCATTTGGCGGTGAAATGGCGCATGAAATATACAAAGATTGGCCTAGATCAATACTTGGGGTTGTCTACTACACTACACTAAAGCTAAAAGTAACCCTAGAAGCTCCCTACATGCGCCCTAATTAACCCCTTCACTGCTGGGCATAATACACGTGTGGTGCGCAGTGGCATTTAGCGGCCTTCTAATTACCAAAAAAGCAATGCCAAAGCCATATATGTCTGCTATTTCTGAACAAAGGTGATCCCAGAGAAGCGTTTACAACCATTTATGCCATAATTGCATATGTTGTTTGCAAATAATTTCAGTGAGAAACCTAAAGTTTGTGAAAAATTTACCTTTTTTTTAATTTGATCTCATTTGGCGGTGAAATGGTGGCATGAAATATACCAAAATGGACCTAGATCAATACTTTGGGATGTCTTCTAAAAAAAAATATATATACATGTCAAGGGATATTCAGGTATTCCTGAAAGATATCAGTGTCCCAATGTAACTAGCGCTAATTTTGAAAAAAAAGTGGTTTGGAAAAAGCAAAGTGTTACTTGTACTTATTGCCCTATAACTTGCAAAAAAGCAAAGAACATGTAAATATTGGGTATTTCTAAACTCAGGACAAAATTTAGAAACTATCTAGCATGGGTGTTTTTTGGTGGTTATAGATGTGTAACAGATTTGGGGGGTCAAAGATCGAAAAAGTGTGTTTTTTTCCATTTTTTCCTCATATTTTATATTTTTTTATAGTAAATTATAAGATATGATGAAAATAATGATATCTTTAGAAAGTCCATTTAATGGCGAGAAAAACGGTATATAATATGTGTTGGTACAGTAAATGAGTAAGAGGAAAATTACAGCTAAACACAAACACAGCAAAAATGTAAAAATAGCCCTGGTCCTTAAGGGAAATAAATTGAAAAATGGCCTTGTCCTTAAGGGGTTAAAGGGACACTGAACCCAAATTTTTTCTTTTGTGATTCAGATAGAGCATGAAATTTTAAGCAACTTTCTAATTTACTCCTATTATCAAATTGTCTTCATTCTCTTGGTAACTTTATTTAAAAAGCAAGAATTTAAGTTTAGATGTCGGCCCATTTTTGGTGAATAACCTGGGTTGTTCTTGCTGATTAGTGGATAAATTCACCCACCAATAAACAAGTGTTGTCCAGGGTTCTAAACCAAAAACAATTAACTTAGATGCATTCTTTTTCAAATAAAGATAGCAAGAGAACAAAGAAAAATTGATAATAGGAGTAAATTAGAAAGTTGCTTAAAATTGCATGCTCTGAAAAAATCATGAAGTTTTTTTTTGGGTTCAGTGTCCCTTTAAATCTCTTCTTGTGTTGCGTGTCTTTAAGTCAAAATACTTATAGTAAGGTAAATAGTCATTTTATTCTTTGTGTAGTCAAATCTGCGTTAGTATGAAATATCGAATTCCCCACTTGTTTTACATGGTCAGATGACTCTTCTTGTTTGTCTTTGCAAATTCAGGTCCTACTATAGTGTGGTTTCATTTAGTACTTTAATATAATTGTAAAGCCTGTAAGCACAGAACTGGAATTGCCGGGAGAACTGTGGTGCTCCCTGCTGGATAGTACTGACTTCCAATCTCTTTCACAATAGCCCCCTATGTATGAACTGCTCAAATTCTATCAAGAACAAACTTCCTACCAAAATTACATCTTCTGGCAGCCGGGTCCTGGTTGAGAATTTTAAATGTTTGGAGATATGTAAATACCAAAGGTTGTTGGAGGGATAGACAAAGGGGAGCAAGTTGAAAAATGTTTTAAAGGGCCATGATAGAAAAAATTATTATGTGCTCTAATTTGTTAGAGCATGTAATTTTAAGAAATATCGACCCTGCGCTTCTGTGTGTTTAATCCCCGGAAAAGGGTTAAACACAGAGTTGAAGTACAGCTCGGAACCCACAGAACACTGCTGGTCTCAAGCGGCAACTGACACTGATCCAATCAGCAGCACTAGGTGCCAAGCTAAGTCATGTGAATAGTGCTACTGATTGGATCACTGGCGGTTTCCACTCTAGAAAAATATTTTTCAAAACTATACAAAATGTATCAAAATGTATGATATTTAAAAGGTCAATGTACTCCGAAAAGCAGTTGATGACAGTTCATTAGATTCAAAGCTGCTGCAGGAACACACGTATAAATGGTCTGAGATCTCTCCTGTCTCCATTGGAAAGTTACTTTCTGCTGCTGTTTCTTGCTCAGGTTTCTATAGTCAATATTGTAGTATTTATATTTTGAGTATAGGTGGTAGTTTCGAGAGTCAAAATCATCTATTTCAAATAACAAAATAAAGATCAAGTGTCTTTTTTTATTTTTTATCCAGCAGTTAAAATGATTCCCTAGTAACACATTATAGAGTTACATTTTACTGTACAATGCCCCCTTAATATAAATAAAATGTAACTTTTTGTTTAGCAAATATAGGCTTAAGTTTTATCACACATTTCTGTAAATGACATGTCTAGATTTACTTAGATCAGCAAGCTACACATTAGAGCCAATTCTAATATTGTATTCATAAAAGGTCATTTCACATAGACCTTTTCATTCACAACATAGCCATGTCCAGGTTTTGTGAAAGGTTGTTTTCTCCAACATTGGTGTGTCCGGTCCACGGCGTCATCCTTACTTGTGGGATATTCTCTTCCCCAACAGGAAATGGCAAAGAGTCCCAGCAAAGCTGGTCACATGATCCCTCCTAGGCTCCGCCCACCCCAGTCATTCTCTTTGCCGTTGCACAGGCAACATCTCCACGGAGATGGTTAAGAGTTTTTTGGTGTTTAAATGTAGTTTTATTCTTCTATCAAGTGTTTGTTATTTTAAAATAGTGCTGGTATGTACTATTTACTCTGAAACAGAAAAGGATGAAGATTTCTGTTTGTAAGAGGAAGATGATTTTAGCAGACAGTAACTAAAATCGATTGCTGTTTCCACACAGGACTGTTGAGATGAAGTAACTTCAGTTGGGGGAAACAGTTAGCAGTCTTTTCTGCTTAAGGTATGACTAGCCATATTTCTAACAAGACCATGTAATGCTGGAAGGCTGTCATTTCCCCTCATGGGGACCGGTAAGCCATTTTCTTAGTTAAACATAAAAGAATAAAGGGCTTCAAAAAGGGCTTAAAAACTGGTAGACATTTTTCTGGGCTAAAACAATTGCTTTACTAGGCATATTATGCAGATTCTAACTAATTATTGGTATTATAATCTTGGGGAACGTTTAGAAAAACGGCAGGCACTGTGTTGGACACCTTTTTCAGATGGGGGCCTTTCTAGTTATAGACAGAGCCTCATTCTGGGACTGTATAGGGGTTAAATGTAAAAAACGGCTCCGGTTCCGTTAATTTAAGGGTTAAAGCTCTGAAATTTGGTGTGCAATACTTTTAATGCTTTAAGACACTGTGGTGAAATTTTGGTGAATTTTGAACAATTCCTTCATACTTTTTCATATATACAGTAATAAAGTGTTTTCAGTTTGAAATTTAAAGTGACAGTAACGGTTTTATTTTAAAACGTTTTTTGTGCTTTGTTGACAAGTTTAAGCCTGTTTAACATGTCTGTACCATCAGATAAGCTATGTTCTATATGTATGAAAGCCAATGTGTCTCCCCATTTAAATTTATGTGATAATTGTGCCATAGTGTCCAAACAAAGTAAGGACAGTAATGCAACAGATAATGATATTGCCCAAGATGATTCCTCAAATGAGGGGAGTAAACATGATACTACATCATCCCCTACTGTGTCTACACCAGTTATGCCCACACAGGAGGCCCCTAGTACATCTAGTGCGCCAATACTTATTACCATGCAACAATTAACGGCTGTAATGGATAACTCCATAGCAAATCTTTTATCCAAAATGCCTACTTATCAGAGAAAGCGCGATTGCTCTGTTTTAAACACTGAAGAGCAAGAGGACGCTGATGATAACTGTTCTGACATACCCTCACACCAATCTCAAGGGGCCATGAGGGAGGTTTTGTCTGATGGAGAAATTTCAGATTCAGGAAAAATTTCTCATCAAGCTGAACCTGATGTTGTGACATTTAAATTTAAATTAGAACATCTCTGTGCACTGCTTAAGGAGGTGTTATCTACTCTGGATGATTGTGACAATTTGGTCATTCCAGAGAAATTATGTAAGATGGACAAGTTCCTAGAGGTTCCGGTGCCCCCCCGACGCTTTTCCTATACCCAAGCGGGTGGCGGACATAGTAAATAAAGAGTGGGAAAGGCCCGGCATACCTTTTGTTCCCCCCCCCCTATATTTAAGAAATTATTTCCTATAGTCGACGCCAGAAAGGACTTATGGCAGACAGTCCCCAAGGTCGTGGGGGCGGTTTCTACTCTAAACAAACGCACTACTATTCCTATCGAAGATAGTTGTGCTTTCAAAGATCCTATGGATAAGAAATTAGAGGGTTTGCTTAAAAAGATTTTTGTACAGCAAGGTTACCTTCTACAACCAATTTCATGCATTGTTCCTGTCACTACGGCAGCGTGTTTCTGGTTCGAGGAACTAGAAAAATCGCTCAGTAAAGAATCTTCGTATGAGGAGGTTATGGACAGAGTTCAAGCACTTAAATTGGCTAACTCTTTTGTTTTAGATGCCGCTTTGCAATTAGCTAGATTAGCGGCGAAAAATTCAGGGTTTGCTGTCGTGGCGCGCAGAGTGCTTTGGCTAAAGTCTTGGTCAGCGGATGTGTCTTCCAAGACAAAATTGCTTAACATTCCTTTCAAAGGTAAAACATTATTTGGACCTGATTTGAAAGAGATTATTTCAGACATCACTGGTGGAAAGGGCCACGCCCTCCCACAGGATAGGTCTTTTAAGGCTAATAATAAGCCTAATTTTCGTCCCTTTCGCAGAAACGGACCAGTCTCTAATTCTGTATCCTCTAAGCAAGAGGGTAATACTTCACAACCCAAACCAGCCTGGAAACCAATGCAAGGCTGGAACAAGGGTAAGCAGGCCAAGAAGCCTACCACTGCTACCAAAACAGCATGAAGAGATAGCCCCCGATCCGGGACCGGATCTAGTGGGGGGCAGGCTTTCTCTCTTTGCTTAGGCTTGGGCAAGAGATGTTCAGGATCCTTGGGCGCTAGAAATAGTTTCTCAAGGTTATCTCCTGGAATTCAAGGAACTACCCCCAAGGGGAAGGTTCCACAGGTCTCAATTATCTTCAAACCAAATAAAGAGACAGGCATTCTTACATTGTGTAGAAGACCTGTTAAAGATGGGAGTGATACATCCAGTTCAATAAGAGAACAAGGAATGGGATTTTATTCCAATCTGTTCATAGTTCCCAAAAAAGAGGGAACATTCAGACCAATTTTGGATCTAAAGATCCTAAACAAATTTCTCAGGGTACCATCGTTCAAAATGGAAACTATTCGAACGATCCTACCTACTATCCAGGAAAATCAATTTATGACTACCGTGGATTTAAAGGATGCGTACCTACATATTCCTATCCACAAGGAACATCATCAGTTCCTAAGGTTCGCTTTTCTGGACAAGCATTACCAGTTTGTGGCACTTCCATTTGGATTAGCCACTGCTCCAAGGATTTTCACAAAGGTACTAGGGTCCCTTCTAGCGGTTCTAAGACCAAGGGGCATTGCAGTAGTACCTTACTTGGACGACATCCTGATTCAAGCGTCGTCCCTGTCAAAAGCAAAGGTTCATACGGACATCGTCCTAGCCTTTCTCAGATCTCACGGATGGAAGGTGAACAAAGAAAAAAGTTCTCTGTCCCCGTCAACAAGAGTTCCCTTCTTGGGAACAATAATAGATTCCTTAGAAATGAGGATTTTTCTGACAGAGGTCAGAAAATCAAAACTTCTAAGCTCTTGTCAAGTACTTCATTCTGTTCCTCGTCCTTCCATAGCGCAGTGCATGGAAGTAATAGGATTGATGGTTGCAACAATGGACATAGTTCCTTTTGCACGAATTCATCTAAGACCATTACAACTGTGCATGCTCAGACAGTGGAATGGGGATTATACAGACTTGTCTCCGACGATTCAAGTAGATCAAAAGACCAGAGATTCACTCCGTTGGTGGCTGACCCTGGACAATCTGTCACAGGGAATGAGCTTCCGCAGACCAGAGTGGGTCATTGTCACGACCGACGCCAGCCTAGTGGGCTGGGGCGCGGTCTGGGAATCCCTGAAAGCTCAGGGTCTATTGTCTCGGGAAGAGTCTCTTCTCCCTATAAACATTCTGGAACTGAGAGCGATATTCAATGCTCTCAGAGCTTGGCCTCAACTAGCAAAGGCCAAATTCATAAGGTTTCAGTCAGACAACATGACGACCGTTGCATATATCAATCATCAGGGGGGAACAAGGACTTCCCTGGCGATGAAAGAAGTGACCAAGATAATTCAATGGGCGGAGGATCACTCCTGCCACTTGTCTGCGATCCACATCCCAGGAGTGGAAAATTGGGAAGCGGATTTTCTGAGTCGTCAGACATTCCATCCGGGGGAGTGGGAACTCCATCCGGAAATCTTTGCCCAAATAACTCAATTATGGGG
This sequence comes from Bombina bombina, assembly GCF_027579735.1. Taxonomy (NCBI): domain Eukaryota; kingdom Metazoa; phylum Chordata; class Amphibia; order Anura; family Bombinatoridae; genus Bombina; species Bombina bombina. The sequence continues at coordinate 1,243,181,739 of NC_069500.1, forward strand.
CATTTCAGACATGGATCTGATGGCGTCTCGTCAGAACTTCAAGGTTCCTTGCTACGGGTCCAGATCCAGGGATCCCAAGGCGACCCTAGTAGATGCACTAGTAGCACCTTGGACCTTCAACCTAGCTTATGTATTCCCACCGTTTTCCTCTCATCCCCAGGCTGGTAGCCAGGATCAATCAGGAGAGGGCCTCGGTGATCTTGATAGCTCCTGCGTGGCCACGCAGGACTTGGTATGCAGACCTGGTGAATATGTCATCGGCTCCACCATGGAAGCTACCTTTGAGACAGGACCTTCTTGTTCAGGGTCCATTCGAACATCCGAATCTGGTTTCCCTCCAACTGACGGCTTGGAGATTGAACGCTTGATTTTATCAAAGCGTGGGTTTTCAGATTCTGTAATAGATACTCTGATTCAGGCTAGAAAGCCTGTAACTAGAAAAATTTACCATAAAATATGGAAAAAATATATCTGTTGGTGTGAATCTAAAGGATTCCCATGGAACAAGATAAAAATTCCTAAGATTCTATCCTTTCTACAAGAAGGTTTGGAGAAAGGATTATCTGCAAGTTCTCTGAAGGGACAGATCTCTGCTTTATCTGTTTTACTTCACAAAAGACTGGCAGCTGTGCCAGATGTTCAAGCATTTGTTCAGGCTCTGGTTAGGATCAAGCCTGTTTACAGACCTTTGACTCCTCCATGGAGTCTAAATCTAGTTCTTTCAGTTCTTCAAGGGGTTCCGTTTGAACCCTTACATTCCGTAGATATTAAGTTATTATCTTGGAAAGTTTTGTTTTTGGTTGCAATTTCTTCTGCTAGAAGAGTTTCAGAGTTATCTGCTCTGCAGTGTTCTCCGCCCTATCTGGTGTTCCATGCAGATAAGGTGGTTTTGCGTACTAAGCCTGGTTTTCTTCCGAAAGTTGTTTCCAACAAAAATATTAACCAGGAGATAGTTGTACCTTCTTTGTGTCCGAATCCAGTTTCAAAGAAGGAACGTTTGTTACACAATTTGGACGTAGTCCTTGCTGTAAAATTCTATTTAGAGGCTACTAAAGATTTCAGACAAACATCTTCCTTGTTTGTTGTTTATTCTGGTAAAAGGAGAGGTCAAAAAGCGACTAGGGCTGTGGCTTCCACATGGGCCTTCAAGAACGAGGCTTCTGTTGACCAGATATGTAAGGCAGCGACTTGGTCTTCACTGCACACTTTTGCCAAATTTTACAAATTTGATACTTTTGCTTCTTCGGAGGCTATTTTTGGGAGAAAGGTTTTGCAAGCCGTGGTGCCTTCCATTAGGTGACCTGATTTGCTCCCTCCCTTCATCCGTGTCCTAAAGCTTTGGTATTGGTTCCCACAAGTAAGGATGACGACGTGGACCGGACACACCAATGTTGGAGAAAACAGAATTTATGCTTACCTGATAAATTACTTTCTCCAACGGTGTGTCCGGTCCACGGCCCGCCCTGGTTTTTTAATCAGGTCTGATGAATTATTTTCTCTAACTACAGTCACCACGGTATCATATGGTTTCTTCTATATATATTTCCTCCTGTCCGTCGGTCGAATGACTGGGGTGGGCGGAGCCTAGGAGGGATCATGTGACCAGCTTTGCTGGGACTCTTTGCCATTTCCTGTTGGGGAAGAGAATATCCCACAAGTAAGGATGACGCCGTGGACCGGACACACCGTTGGAGAAAGTAATTTATCAGGTAAGCATAAATTCTGTTTTTATTTCATATTCACAAGGCAAGTCCAGATAGTTCATCTCACTATGATGGAGTTATGGATTTAAAAATATATATTTTAAAAAGTTCTTCTTTCATGGTTTAAATAGAGCATAATTTTTCAGATAAAATTTACTTATATTATCCTATCATTCATATCATTAGCAATGCACTACTGGGAGCTTGCTGAACTAATCAAGTGAGCCAATGACAAGAGGCATATATGTGTAACCAGCAATTAGCAGCTAGCTCCCAATAGAGCAGTGCGGCACCTGAGCACACCAAGGTATGCTTTTCAACAAATGATACTAAGAGAATGAATCAAATAATATAATAGAAGAAAATTGGAAAGGTGTTTAAAATGATATGGTCTGTCTGAATCATGAATGTTTAATTTTGACTTTACTATATCTTTAATCAGTTACAAGCCTGTGATTGTTTGGCAAACTAATTTCCCCTTTATTCTCATTTGCCTTTACAAAGGTATTGATCTCTGTATCTGTGCTGTGCTTCCTAAATGCAAAAAGCTATAGGAGAAATAAATGTTATCAATCTTCACCTAATTATTTTACATTTAGAGCTACTTGGTCCCTATTATTCTTCTTTACCATCAAACACGTTACGGAGACACTTCTCTCTGCCTATTTGAAAAAGCATTCTAGGCTCGTCACTATAGCAATTTGCAAGTTTCATTGTTGTAAGTACAGTTCCCGGAGTGTTTTTAAATAACTTTTAACTTGAAGAATAAGCCAAATATCTTCCTCAATAATGATTTGTTGGTATGTTTTAGATTGAGATCATTGCTGTACCATTACAGGGATTATGCAGTAAAGTGTTTTTTTTTTTTTTGGTAATTATATAGATTCATTAACATACTCAAATGGAATTTATATTTATTTTTCTTTAAAGATAAACTTTTTTTTAACAAACTTTAGATATTGATAAATTGGTATGTAAGACATCTACAGCCTATTTTATGTATGCATGTATACGTAAATACAGTTTATATATATATATATATATATGCTCATATATGTAAAAAAATTATATATAGGGAAATCTGTAAAGCGCACATCACCTCTCTTCACTGACTTGCATATGATCAGACTTGAATGAATAAGGGTGCGTGTTTAGCATATCATGATTGCTACTAATCTACTACTTAACATTCACCATTAGTATCCTTTCCTTCCACTACTGATGCTAAACAATCCTAATTTATGTATGGACCTTTTTTTTGGTGCCCCACATGTCTAATCATTTCCTGAAATGTTATGTCATACTATAATAGCTTTCTCAGTCTCCAGACCCCACAAGAGGCAGCGATAAAGAGATCAATAACATAGCAAACGATGAATCTATCAGACCAACTTGACATGAGGTCATGTCTGCAACGCTCTATAAGGAACAAGGATTGTTATGTTACTTTTTAAATAAAAGCACCTTCTTGTTGTCATGATCTACAAGCTACAGTTAAAGGGACATAATACTCATATGCTAAATCACTTGAAACTGATGCAGTATAACTGTAAAAAGCTGACAGGAAAATATCACCTGAGCATCTCTATGTAAAAAAGGAAGATATTTTACCTCACAATTTCCTCAGCTCAGCAGAGTAAGTTCTGTGTAAAAAGTTATACTCGGCTGCTCCCAGCTGCAGGTAAAAAAATAAAAAAAAATGAAGAAATGAACAGCAGCCAATCAGCATCAGCAGTGCTGAGGTCATGAACTCTTACTGTGATCTCATGAGATTTGACTTAACTCTCATGAGATTTCATAGTAAGCTTCCTTACCTGATTGGTGAAATAATATGAGAGTGCACAATGCTAGTCCCTTCAGATGTCCCAGGACAAACGCACTAAAATGCTGCTTAGAAATCCTTTACAATGGGAGGTGGCTACTGAGGAACTTTTGAGGTAAAATATCTTTCTTTTTTACATAGAGATGTTCAAGTGATATTTTCTAATCAGCTTTTTACAGCTATGCTGCATCACTTTCAAGTGTTTAAACATTTGGGTATTATGGCCCTTTAAGACATTTAACAGTGTTCTCTTCCTAATTAAATAAAGCTTTGCATTTTTCCAATATTAATCATCCAGATGATCTTTACATGGCTCCATAGATCCAAATATGTATAATGCTAATGAGAAACACAAGGGTCAGAAGAGACCATCTTTCAACAATGGAAGCTTTCCATCATAACATAAATTATTAATAGACTTTGTTCCTTGTCAATTACCTGTATGCTAGCAGGTTATGTTAGAAACACTTCTGACAGAAAAAATGAGATTACAACACAGAAAATGTATTATGTGGCAAGCTAATTATTTTATAAAATAAACGGTCAAACTAGTTTACATATTTATAGTATTTATTGTAATACTACTTTAGATATGTATAATATGTTATCTATTTATAATATGGAAATACAAATTAGTATTCTGACTCCGTTTGTTTCCATTTTATTTTAACAAAATATTTTTTTAAAGCTTTTATCTCATACATCCATGGAAATGCATGCAGATCGATCCTTCAAGTAGCTTATAGAAATGTGTGCACAATAACATTTTGCACATTGTCTATAAAACGGAAGCTAATTAGTTTAACAGAAGTGGCATAAGATTATTTGTGACAAACACATTAGTTCAAACAACCTAAAAGGGGTGCTCCTAAAGGTTTGTGAAACATTAAAGCCTCTCCTAGGTGTAATGCTCAAAATGCCCTTTATAGCATTTTGTTTTTTAAAATATGAAACAAGTCAAACACATAAATACTTAATAAAATAATATAAATGATTTAAATATGGATATTTATGGCCAGATTACAAGTGGATCTGTATTTAACGCTCCCAATTGCGCACTAAGGGCTAGATTACAAGTGGCGCTAAGATTTTCATTTTTACGCTTTTTGGGTTGCGTTCTTATTGTAAGTTCCAAAAACACTTATTTTGCTCTAGTGTTAACCCGAATAGCGTGAAAAAACAAACTTTTTTGAAAGTAAAAGTTTCTGCATGTGCGATAACCAGATAAAGGCCAAAGATCTAATATCGCAATTGTGTTAATGTATTCCATCATAGAAGTCAACGGAGCAAAAAAAAAGTGGGGGGAAAAATACTCTACTCACGTGCAACCCCTGACATGAAAATATAAATATTTCACATTCCAATGTTTTTCACATAGCAGAACATGTTCTGTTTATTTATAAATACATATTTCTACATTAATCTGATGGTATTTTGATACAATATATATATATATATATATATATATATATATACAGAGAGAAGTGCACTCACAGGAACGAACAACTGGCTCAATACCATTGTTAGCCTTTTCTATGGCGATTTACCACCTGGGTGCAACTTTTTAGCCCAGTAATGTTTTTCACAGAGTGGAACTTTCCTGTAGTATATCAGTCTCATCCCGCCTATATATATATATATATATATATATATATATATATATATATATATATATATATATATATATATATATATATATATATATAATATATATATATATATATATATATATATATATATATAGTCGTATGCAAAAGTTTAGGCACCCCTGACAATTTCCATGATTTTCATTTATAAATAATTGGGTGTTTGGATCAGCAATTTGATTTTGATCTATCAAATAACTGAAGGACACAGTAATATTCCAATAGTGAAATTAGGTTTATTGGATTAACAGAAAATGTGCAATATGCAACAAAACAAAATTAGACAGGTGCCTAAATTTGGGCACCCTAACAGAAATATTGCATCAATATTTAGTAGAGCCTCCTTTAGCAGAAATAACAGCCTCTAGACGCTTCCTATAGCCTGTAATGAGTGTCTGGATTCTGGATGAAGGTATTTTGGACTATTCCTCCTTGTAAAACATCTCCAGTTCAGTTTGGTTTGATGGTTGCTGAACATGGACAGCCTGCTTCAAATCACCTCACAGATTTTCAATGATATTCAGGTCTGGAGACTGGGAAGGCTATTCCAGAACATTGTACTTGTTCCTCCTCATAAATGCCAGAGTAGATTTTGAGCAGTGTTTTGGGTCGCTGTCTTGTTGAAATAGCCAGCCCCGGCATAACTTCAACTTTGTGACTGATACCTCAACATTATTCTCAAGTATCTGCTGATATTGAGTGGAATCCATGCGACCCTCAACTTTAACAAGATTCCCAGTACCGGCGCTGGCCACACAGCCCCACAGCATGATGGAACATCCAACAAATGTTACTGTGGGTAGCAAATGTTTGTCTTGGAACACTGTGTTCTTTTGCCGTCATCCATAACGCCCCTTGTTATGACCAAATAACTTAATCTTTGTTTCATCAGTCCATAGCACCTTCTTCCAAAATGAAGCTGGCTTGTCCAAATGTACGTTTGTGGCGTGTGTGCAGAAAAGTCTTCTTCCGCATCACTCTCCCTCCATTCTCCTTGTGCAAAGTGTGCTGATGTTGTAGGTCTTTGGAAGTGGTCTGTGGGATGTTTTTGACTGTTCTCACCATCCTTTGCCTCTCCGATATTTTACTTGGCCTGCCACTTCTGACCTTAACAAGAACTGTGCCTGTGGTCTTCCATTGTCTCACTATTTTTCTCACAGTGCACACTGACAGCTTAAATCTCTGCAATAGCTTTTTGTAGCCTTCCCCTAAAACATAATGTTGAACAATATTTGTTTTCAGGTCATTTGAGAGTTGTTTTGAGGCCCCCATGTTGTCACTCTTCAGAGGAGAGTCAAAGAGAACAACAACTTGCAATTGGCCACCTTAAATACATTTTCTTATGATTGGATGCACATCTCTATGAAGTTCAGCTTAATGGGCTCACCAAACCACTTGTGTGTTCCAATTAAACAGTGCTAGGTAGTTACAGGTATTCAAATCAACAAAATGACATGGGTGCCCACATTTATGCACCTGTCTAATTTCATTTTGATGCATATTGCACATTTTCTGTTGATCCAATAAACCTCATTTCACTACTGAAATGTTACTGTGTCCTTCAGTTATTTGAGAGATCAAAATGAAATTGCTGATCCAAACACCCAATTATTTATAAATGAAAATAATGGAAACTTTTGCATACGACTGTGTGCGTGTGTGTATATGTGTGTATATATATATATATATATATATATATATATATACACAGTATATATATATAGGAATATCTATTTAAAAATACATAGAATATATTCTGCTATGGGCAGGAGATTGGAATGTTAACAATTTTACAGTAAATACATAGTATAACACTTTAATAAATATGAATATTGCATAAATATGATTTTACATGCTTTCATCTACTTGACTGAAAAGGGCTCCAATGCACACATACATATTTAGACATGTGTATGTATCTATCTATATTTTAAAGCTCTTTTGCTTTTTAAGCCCATATAACTTTTTTGTGCAATATTTTTTTAAAATATTTTTTAGTAGATTGTGTTGTTATGAGTGTAACTCTACTTTTAATGTATTTTTGATGTGTTTTGTACAACTTTTTTGTTTTTGCGAAACAGTTAACCAAAGCTGTGGTAATCATTTGAGCGTAAATCACTATTGCGCTCACACATTCACATTTATTTTCAACTTGTAATACGAACACTTAACCTGATGCGTGCAAACACCTGCGATAAACCCCTTTTCGCTTGCGCGTAACTGAATGTGCGAGTGTCAGGGTGATTGATCTCGCCACCTCTGAGGTGACAAAGAGGCAAAAGAAGTAGTTTCTGCTTCTTGAATATGTGGCAGCAAGTTTGCTTATGCGAACCTGCTCCACATAGCTGAAAACACGGAAAGTGCAGCTTAATAAGTTTAGTCCTAAATGTCCTTTATTTCATGCTATTGGTTAATCATGTGATCTAGGAGGCCCAAAGACTTTTGGTTATAATTGCCCTGGGACCCAAGCAACTAACATCATGAACCGCAGTTCTCCACATATCTAAAGGAACTTGGTAATAAGTTGCATATTGTGTGTGTATTCTTTTCATGTCCCATTTTCTTTTTAAAGAATTGTAACTTTGCAACTGTATGTTATTTTAAATGTCTTTATAATTTCGCACTGTGTAACCTGTATTGATATTTTTGTTATTAAACATAGAAAATCTCATTGTGTCTTTGGGCTCTAATATCTGAATTCACACTCTGTTAAGACACAAGGTTAAAGGCACGTTACCTAATTGTTAAATTGTTTGAGTTTTTGGGGGTTCCAAAACGCCCCTTTTATTTTAGCGTTTTGGTGGTGTCAGAAAATGTTAATTAGAGCAGCGTGGACAGGATTTGGGGGTTAATGTGGTGTCCCTTTTAAGGTCCTTTTGTAGAGTTACAAGGTTAAGGAAACCAGACCTGTGTACTGTTAACCCCTTCATGACCATACCTCTCTATTGTGACGTTGAAAAGGTTTGATTCGTCACAGTTTCGGTCCAGATGACCTTACAACATGGTTAAGGTCATCCGGACTGAAACGTTGTGCTGATATCAAGTGGATATTGAATTAATAACACTTGGGATCATGGTAAGGTTTATTGAGTTGGGATGAATATTCAGGGGATAAGGGATTAATTGTGCCAGAGAGTCCATGCAGTATAATATTAAAGGGACTTATCCATATGCTAAATCCCTTGAAAGTGATGCAGCATAGTTATAAAAAGCTGACAAGAGAATATCACCTGAACATCTCTGTGTAAGAATGGAAGATATTTTACTTCATAATTTCTTCATCTCACAAACGTAAGTGTTCTATAAAATGCTCTGTGGACAGTTATCCTTCAGCTACTATCAGCTATATGTTAAAAATAAAAAAACAGCCAATCAACGTTATCAGTGCTGAAGTCACACTTTGCTTTATTGTGATCTCTTGAGATTTTACTGAAATCCATGGGATTTCATAGTAAACTTCCTTAAACTGAGATGGAAAATAACATGACTGTGCCTGCACATGCCAGATACATGCTCCCTCGTAAGTCCCAGTACTAGCATCCTGATTGATTGCTTAAAGGAGTAGTAAAGTCAAAATAAAATTTTCATGATTCAGACAGAGCATGCAATTTTAAGCAACTTTCTAATTTACTAGAATTATCAATTTTTCTTTGTTCTCTTAAAAAAAAAAAAAGCAGGAATGTAAGCATAGGAGTCAGACCAATTTTGGTTCAGACCCTGGGTAGCGCTTTCTGATTGTTGTCTAAATGTAGCCACCAATCAGCAAGCGCTACCCAGGTGCTGAACCATAAATGGGCCGGCTCCTAAGATTACATTAAAATAAAGATACCAAGAGAACGAAGAAAAATTGATAATAGGAGTAAATTAGAAAGTTGGTTCAAATTGCATGATCTATCTGAATCATGAAAGTTTAATTTTGACTAGACTATCTCTTTAAATTCCCTTTACAATGGGATATGGCTACTGAGGAATTTTTTTTGTAAAATATTTTCCTTTTTTACATAGAGATGTTCAGGTGATATTTTCTAGTCAGCTTTTTACAGATATGCTGCATCACTTTCAAGTGCTTCAACATTTGGGTATCATGTCCCTTTAACAGAAGATGGATATTCATAGGCCCAAGTGTTAATTGTGGTGGGAATCAGTGAGGGTTTAGCGCAGTGGGAAGTTTGTCAGGTATAATGTTCATAGCAGGAGAAGGGAGGACTATGCACTTTATTGTAATGTGAGGATCACAATTAATAATGCTGCAGGTGATACCTATGTATTACTGTCACCAGTGCATGATTATTTAGGAGCAACTGTTACTAAATGACAGCAGACATCAGGCTGTCAGTGTTGTGTGATATGACTGGACAATACTATAAACATCTGCAGTTGCATTTTTTCTTCACAGCAGCTCAGTTTTTTTGTCTGCGATTATGGGTCCAGCCCATAGCTGATTAATTAGTCAAATGCATCCATACCCATATTCACAAATTCTTATTATGACAGATACAGCTCAGCCTTTAACCCTTTCAAAATCAATAAATTGAGTACCATTAAGTTCAGCAAAATCACTATATTTTTGTTTCCTGAAAAAATTGTGATTTTAAAAAACAATTTGAAAATAACTTTTTAATTAGCTGCTTCTATTTGGCTAGATGCATAGATGTATTAAAGTCCATAACTAATGCAATTATTGTGCAGCAGCCCAAAGTTACTCTTCATTTTCAAAACCATTCATGAACTATCATTCTGTCATCAGTTCACTCATGTTTTTCATTTGTCATTTTCTGAAGGTTTTGGATGAGTGTGAATAGAAATTAATATCCACATATTAAGTTGCTGAGACAATTAGCAAATTCTTCAATGTATATTGTCCATTGCAATTATCTGCCTACTGTTATTTTTAGTCTGATATATTTGTAAGATTGGACAGATTTTGGATGAGATACATGTAATTAGAATATTTTTAGCCTAATATAGAGGTATTGGAATGCATTGCTAAAACGATCGAGAACTTCATGCCAAGAATAGCGTATTATTCCTTTTATTCACCGCATGAGATGACAGTCTTACTCAGTACAGAGAGATTCTTCATTATTTTATCAGGCTAATATTTTTGATGTATGTAATTACTGTTTGGTTGCTGCCTTCTTTTACTTCACCTCCACTTTGGTCCTCTGTATTTAATTTTCTTTCACTTTTGCGACCACATGATGCCCCAGTAAAAAACAAAAAACAAACAAAACTACAGCACCCAAGGAATCCCTATACAAGACACCTCCAACTAAACTTCTACCTGTTACACCGATGTCCTTTTCCCAAAGACAAGAGTGAGTTTAATCTTACAAGGCGCTCTATATACTGTATCCAGACCTGCCCTTTGGGTAGGGTGATAGTGGAGCTCGCTCTAGACCCTGCGCTTGGGGGCCCCCAGAAGGAGTTAGGGTATGAGAAGGTGCAATGTACATCTTGTATTTTTTTAATAAGATGTTTTATGGTATCCGTAGGTGTATTATATACTGTTTTTCTTAATTTAAGACACACTGAGTGTTGGGACACAGGGAATAAGGGGGCTGGGCTAAGGGGCCCCTCAAATTTTGTTTTTCCCAGGACCCCACAAATGCTAAGAGTGGCCCTTACTGTATCTCTCATGCCATGTACAGGAAGTGCAATAAAATAAATCATAATTACATATTACATAATTAGTACACAATTATTATATCTTTTACATATTTTCTTGTACTCCTGTATATGCTGCAGAATCTGTCGGCGAATTGCAAATAAAGATAATAATAATAATAATTTGTCTCTGTCTACAATTCTGTTTACAAGTGTTTCTCAGTTAGCCTTGAGGTGATATGATTGCTCTGAGTCTCCTTGCAGTGCCCACCATAGTTTACTGAGGCACAGGTTTCTAGACAGGTTCCCAGTGGACCTTTATTGATTGCAACAAAAATTCAATTAACATTCTTAGACATCTGTGTCATAGAAACTTCCGTAGGGGAACAACATTATTACCCTTGGAGAATCGATTTCTTATATTCTAGCACAGTTAATTATGTGGGTCAAACAGGAATTTACATTTAACTTAGAAATACCACATGTGGTAAACATCTCTAGCCAAATGATAGGTTAGGTTAATAACCTGCATGTTATTAGGACATGAATGCATGCATGTGTTTGTGTGTGTAAAGGGAATGTATAAATTACACTTATTTGGCTTAGATAGCTGATTGTTCAATAACACATTGGAGACATTTAGAGTTAAAGGACCACTCAGTGCAGTATAATTGAAGTAAATTGGAGTGAAGTGTCTTAAAACTGCTGCTCTTTCTTAATCATAAAAGTGTATTTTGACTTGAGTGTCCCTTTAAAGTTATATTAGAGCTGTAGGACACAAGTTGCAATTCCTATATGCTAGTATGGGAAAGGAGTTGTTTTCACTCACAAATAACAGATTTATTACAAGCTTATCTGCCACAGCTCTCTATAAAGCTGAAAGCATTAAACGATCACTATAATTACTAATAATATTAATAGCAATACAGTTTTGTTCTGATAATTACTTATAAAACAGTAGCATTTCCTTAATGTTATTCATTTTATTTAGATATTAGTAATATCTTAGAGGTGATGTTATACTGTTTAACCTATCATTTATCTTCAGTCATGATCTGAAATAGCTCTGGTTCTGAAGGCATTTAAACTGCCCATCTGTTAAAGCATCTTATCTGGGTGTTAGAAGCGTACCTGTTTTTAACACTCACTTTCTTCACTTGTTATGTGACCCCTCTTCAGCTTTCATTAATACTAAGCTCAGTACAGAATTCAGACTTCTTTATTTAATGTATTAAACATGTTTATAATATATATAGCCACATAAATATTTTAAATATCTATGGCTTCTTGAAATGCAATTAAAATCTGGTGACTTCCTCATCTGTCCTTGCTTAGCTGAGGAAGAGACCCCTAGTTTGTGCCTGTGCATAGCATATGAGAGTTGCATCCCCAGAGCAGCCTTGCCTGGCACTACAATGTTTATGAGTACAATGATGCAGGCCCTGAATTTCAATGAAGAAACCAGCTTTCCAATTAGACCGCATGTGGAGATTTATTACACCCAAGTTATACACATTTACAATTCAGTGCAGCATATTTTATATGTTCCCTTGCTGAAAAATATACAATTACATTTTACAGCGGCTTATTCCTATTATATGCATATAACGGCGGCAGCACCTCAGCGAATAGAAGCCAAACATCCAACTCCTTCATTCCCAGTTGAACGTACCAAGCTAACGTCGGGCTATATAAACTGGTTGTTTTCTATCTCTGGGAGCCTTAATAACAGTGGTCGAAATGTCGGAATAAATTGTTTTGTTTGTTTATGTTTTCTGGAGCATTTCACATTTTTTTATGATGTATGAGAACCCTTTAATTAAAAAATATAAATAACTGGGAAAAACTAAGCATTTGAATCTAACATCTTCAATTTTTTTCCACAGAGACTTTGCTTATGTTGCAAGAGACAAAGATACAAGGATTTTGAAATGTCACGTATTCCGATGTGACACTCCAGCAAAGGCAATTGCTACCAGTCTTCACGAAATCTGTTCTAAGGTAAGATATAATCTAATGAGCTCATGCTGCCATGCTAAAAATTTACACTTCTCCCTTATGGGCACAAATGCTCTGTTAATATGCCTGCTGTAAAAATACCTTCCATTATGGAGGGCTCACATAATAGTTATACAGCCGTTTAAGTTTGTATCAGTTTTAGATATTAAAATGTTATCTGTTTTATATCATTATAAAAACATGAAAGTCAAAATGAAAGCTTCATGATTCAGATAGAGTATTAAAAAAAATAGTTAGTTTGCCAATTTATATCTTATTAAATGTATCTCTTTTTCTTGGACATTTTGGTTGAAGCGTAGTTCCCTTCCATTAGGGCCTACTGAAGTAGGTTGAGGAACTTGAATGTGTCTTCAGCACTAAGTGGCAGCAATGTGTGCAGCTGGGTTATGCAAGTTATATAATTCATGTACAGTCTGCAGATTTTGAATGTACATTTATTTCCACACAGATTATGGCAGAAAGAAAAAATGCCAAGGCCTCGGCTTGCAGTTCATTACAGGAGCGACCCAATGCCAGCTTGGAAGTTCCATTGCAAGGTAAGCAAATCAGTAAACAATATTAGGAAAATATAACTTATTTTATAGCAGGAGTCCATTTTGCTCATCAATATGACTGACAATTGCAACACAGTGCTATATTCAGAAAATGTTGCAATTTATGTAATGGGGCAAAAAGAAAAATCAGGGAACTAACTGGTCATCTCTATCAAGTAAAATCAGTGGGGTATATTCTAATGCTAAAGATTATCTAGATTCATAAGGTAAATCAAATGTAGGTAATGCCTTTGAAATATTTTTAACAAGATTATAATATATAACCCTTTGTTTGGTCATTTCAAGTGATATCTGTGTATTCAAACCCAATGGTATGGGATCCAAGGCAAGTAGAAATCAACTGTGTACATTTGCAGAAAGTGATTAAGAGTTCTTTAGTCACAAATTACGCAGGCCTCATAGCAAGTTATACCTTCATCTCGGTGCAACATTCTTTTTTTAGAAACAAGGAAGTCCTTTAACTCAGCCATGTCCCTCTAAAATTAATGTGACTGCAGGCAAAATAGCAGGAAAGCACATAGCAATACACAATGCAGGTTCTAAGGCCCTGATGATCAAAACATCATCAAACCCACAAAAAAATAGCTTTTTTGCCTCGCCAATCTCGCAATCCGTGGGTCTGGCGATATATTCCAAAAAAGTTGGCTGAACCTCTCTGTTCTGATGAGTGGCAATGTGCCTCGCATAGGAAATAATAGGGGTTGCAGCTTCAGCAAAAGTCTGCCCACATGGGGAGGGGGCCTGTATTCAAAGCATGTTTACACAACAAATGCTGCTAAAACAAATAATGGTTTCGGCGTTGTAACACTTCATATTATGCATATGCAAATTAAGTTTCACTGTAAATTCACTAGATTTCTCACAATGGAAATTCTCACCACTTAAAAGCTGGCAAGACTGATATGGCTGACAGGGTGCTTCCAAGATGGAGGAAAGTGCTTTGAATATTAGACACTCACAACGATGTTTCCCCATTAAAATACAAGTTCCAATGAAACGCCCATCAAACTTCCAAGGAACGCCTATATATTCCTTATGTCTGCAATCTCCTTTGTTAATAAAAAGAAAAACACGTACTATTAAACCTATAGGAGCTGTGGGAATGTGGGTATATTATACATGCATATGCAATGTTTTATTTATATGTATTTTATTGTATAATGCTATAATAAGGATTAAAATATTGTTGAGTTTTTAAAAATCGTGTTTTTTGTTTTTTGTCTTTTTTTAGGATGCAGGTTTTGTGTTCATGACTTTAATATATTATAATATTATAATACAGTAGCCGGAATTTCTAGTTTTATCTCCTTATTTTCGATATAGGTTTTCACTGAATAATATTGCGAACACACTGTAGTAAACTTGTTAATTATATTGAACATGTTTGTTACAGTGCGGTTGCAATATTATAATAGTGCTACCACACTGTAACAAACATTTTCTATATTATTAACACTTATATCACAATGTGGTCGCAATATTATAAGTATAACACGTTCAGAACAGCGAGAAGTTATATCGGAAATAAAACTAGAAAGTTGTGGCTACTAAATCTTCTTTTAAAAAAAAAATGCTAAAAATACGCTAAAAGCAAAAAACACAATTTCTTTTATAAGATACGACGAGTCCACGGATTCATCCTTTACTTGTGGGATATTATCCTTCTGCTAACAGGAAGTGGCAAAGAGCACCACAGCAGAGCTGTCTATATAGCTCCTCCCTTGACTCCACCCCCCAGTCATTCTCTTTGCCTACTCTAAGTACTAGGAAGGGTAAAGTGAAAGAGGTGATAAAATGTTAGTTTTTATTTTCTTCAAGCAAGAGTTTTTTATTTTAAATGGTACCGGTGTGTACTATTTTCCCTCAGGCAGCAGATGGATGAAGACTTCTGCCTGGAGGCTGATGATCTTAGCATTTGTCACTAAGATCCAGAGCAGTTCCCACAGAATGGCTGAGGAGTACTTAAGAAACTTCAGTGTGAGGAACGTTTTTCATGCTATAAGCAGTGAGGTATGTTCAGTCATTTTTTTCTGGAGAGACTGTGGTATTTCAGAATTGGCTGACAGTATCCCCATGAGGGAAAGGGTAAGCAGTAATCCTAAAAGATATAGAGGGGTATTACTAAGCTTGCATATATGGGCTAAGAAAAAATGGTTGACACCGAGTTTGAATGTTTGTGGGCAAACGTTTATTTAACTGGGAGTGCTGATAACGTTTTTAGGAAGGAACGTTTTTTATGCTTAAATGAGAGGGTACACTTGGATTCTTTTTGGGTTTAGGAACCCACATGGCTAGTTTGAGACCACTCTGGTGCGGATCATTTGGGCTGAGAGACATCGAGTGAGATGGGCGGGGCCTATTTTCACGCCTCAGTTGCATTTGACAAGCAAGCAGCAAGCTCCAACTCCGGTGGGCCCTTGTGAGAGTATTCGGCCAAATCGAAGCTTTAACCCTGTTTTACAGACCCCTGAGGGCAGTTAGGCGCCACAGCAGGGCTGTGGCGAGGTGCAGGGGGTGTTTTTTCCTGATTTAAACTTTTATTAATTATCCGTTTTTTCCAGTAAGGGTTGTGTTCCTTTCCTTGTAGGGCAAACTTAGCTGCATAGTTTGAATGCTTATATCATAAAATTGAAACGATTTTATTGTTTTAAAGCAGTTTTGCAAAACG
The DNA here is from genome assembly GCF_027579735.1 of Bombina bombina. Classification (NCBI taxonomy): domain Eukaryota; kingdom Metazoa; phylum Chordata; class Amphibia; order Anura; family Bombinatoridae; genus Bombina; species Bombina bombina. Next base: position 1,243,197,758 of record NC_069500.1, read on the forward strand.
TGTATGCTTTTTTTCTCTTAAAGGCGCAGTACCGTTTTTTAAGATTGTTATTTTTTCACTAAATAAAGTGTTTTCAAGCCTGTTTGTGGTCATTACTAGCCTGTTTAACATGTCTGACATTGAGGAAAGCCAATGTTCAATGTGTTTAGAAGCCATTGTGGAACCCCCACTTAAAATGTGTCCCTCATGCACTGAAAGGGCAATAAATTGCAAAGAACATATTTTAGCTGATAAAAGTATGTCGCAGGATGATTCTCAGTCAGAAGAGAATCAGGTTATGCCATCTAATTCTCCCCAAGTGTCACAACCATTACCGTCCGCACAAGCAACGCCAAGTACTAGTGCGTCTAATTCTTTCACCCTGCAAGATATGGCCGCAGTTATGTCTACTACCCTCACTGAGGTTTTATCTAAACTGCCTGGGTTACAGGGGAAGCGCAGTAGGTCCGGTGTGAGAGTAAATGCTGAGCCCTCTGACGCTTTATTAGCCATCTCCAATGTACCATCTCCGATGTACCCTCACAATGTTCTGAGTTGGGGGTGAGGGAATTGCTGTCTGAGGGAGAGCTTTCTGATTCAGGAAAGATGTTCCCTCAAACAGACTCAGATATGACGGCTTTTAAATTTAAGCTAGAACACCTCCGTTTGTTGCTCAGGGAGGTTTAAGCGACTCTGGATGATTGTGACCCTATTGTAATTCCATATCAGACAACATTCGGGATTCGTGGCAGACGGTCCCTAAGGTGGAGGGAGCTATTTCTACCCTGGCTAAGCGTACAACTATAACTATTGAGGACAGTTGTGCTTTCAAAGATCCTATGGATAAAAAATTAGAGGGTCTTCTAAAGAAAATATTTATTTATCAGGATTTTCTTCTGCAACCTATAGCGTGCATTGTTCCTGTAACTACTGCAGCTGCTTGTTGGTTCGAGGCTCTAGAGGAGGCTCTTAAGGTTGAGACCCCATTAGATGATATTCTGGATAGAATTAGGGCTCTCAAGCTAGCTAATTCTTTCATTACAGATTCCGCTTTTCAACTGGCTAAATTAGCAGCAAAGAATTTAGGTTTTGCCATTTTAGCGCGTAGAGCGTTATGGCTTAAGTCCTGGTCTGCTGACGTGTCATCAAAATCTAAGCTTTTAGCCATTCCTTTCAAGGGAAAGACCCTATTCGGGCCTGAACTGAAAGAGATCATTTCAGACATCACTGGAGGAAAAGGCCATGCCCTTCCTCAGGATAAGACAAATAAGATGAGGACCAAACAAAATAATTTTTGTTCTTTTCGAAACTTCAAAAGTGGTCCCTCTACCTCCTCCCCTACTGCAAAGCAGGAGGGGAATTTTGCTCAATCCAAGTCAGTCTGGAGACCTAACCAGACTTGGAATAAGGGTAAACAGGCCAAAAAGCCCGCTGCTGTCACCAAGACAGCATGAAAGGGCAGTCCCCGATCCGGGACCGGATCTAGTAGGGGGCAGACTTTCTCTCTTTGCTCAGGCTTGGACAAGAGACGTTCAGGACTCCTGGCTTTAGAAATCGTGACCCAGGGGTATCTTCTAGACATCAAAGACTCTCCTCCAAGGGGGAGATTTCATCTTTCTCGATTGTCTGTAAACAAGACAAAAAGAGAGACTATTTTACCAATGATCCAGGAGGGTCAATATATGACCACCGTGGATTTAAAGGATGCGTATCTTCACATTCCTATCCACAAAGATCATCACCAGTTCCTCAGGTTCGCCTTCCTGGACAAGCATTACCAGTTTGTGGCTCTTCCCTTCGGGTTGGCCACAGCTCCCAGAAATTTCACAAAAGTGCTAGGGTCCCTTCTGGCGGTTCTAAGGCCACGGGGCATAGCCGTGGCGCCTTATCTGGACGATATCTTAATTCAGGCATCAACTTACCAACTAGCCAAATCTCACACGGACATCTTGTTGGCTTTTCTAAGATCTCACGGGTGGAAGGTGAACGTAAAAAAGAGTTCACTTATCCCCCTCACAAGAGTTCCATTCCTGGGAACTCTGATAGATTCAGTAAACATGAAAATTTTTCTGACGGAGGTCAGGAAATCAAGGATTTTAACCACCTGCCGAGCTCTTCATTCCATTCCTCGGCTGTCAGTGGCTCAGTGTATGGAGGTAATTGGACTAATGGTAGCGGCAATGGAAATAGTTCTGTTTGCTCGCTTGCATCTCAGACCACTGCAACTATGCATGCTCAAGCAGTGGAATGGGGATTATGCAAATTTATCTCCTCAGATAAATCTGGATCAAGAGACCAGAGACTCTCTTCTTTGGTGGTTGTCTAAGGATCATCTGTCCCAGGGAATGTGTTTCCGCAGGCCAGCATGGGTCATAGTGATGACGGACGCCAGCCTATTGGGCTAGGGTGCGGTCTGGAATTCCATGAAAGCACAGGGTGTGTGGACTCAGGAGGAGGCTCTCCTCCCGATAAATATTCTAGAACTGAGAGCGATATTCAACGCGCTTCAGGCGTGGCCTCAGCTGGCTTCGGCCAGATTCATAAGATTCCAGTCGGACAATATTACGACTGTAGCATATATCAATCATCAGGGGGGAACAAAGAGTTCACTAGCGATGATAGAGGTTTCCAAAATAATTCGATGGGCAGAGACTCACTCTTGCCATCTATCAGCAATCTAGATCCCAGGAGTGGAAAACTGGGAAGCGGATTTTCTAAGTCGTCAGACTTTTCATCCGGGGGAGTGGGAACTCCATCCGGAGGTGTTTGCACAATTGATTCTTCAATGGGGCACACAAGAATTGGATCTGATGGCATCTCGTCAGAATGACAAACTTCCTTGTTACGGGTCCAGATCACGGGATCCTCAAGCAGTACTGATAGATGGTCTAGCAGTACCTTGGTCGTTCAACCTGGCTTATGTGTTTCCACCATTTCCTCTCCTTCCTCGTCTGATTGCCTGAATCAAACAGGAGAGAGCTTCAGTGATTTTGATAGCACCTGCGTGGCCACGCAGGACTTGGTATGCAGACCTGGTGGACATGTCATCTCTACCACCGTGGACACTGCCACTGAGACAGGACCTTCTCATTCAAGGTCCGTTCCAGCATCCAAATCTAGTTTCTCTGCGGCTGACTGCCTGGAGATTGAACGCTTGATTTTATCCAAGCGGGGATTCTCTGAGTCTGTCATAGATACCTTGATTCAGGCTTGAAAGCCTGTCACTAGGAAAATTTATCATAAGATATGGCGTAAATATCTTTATTGGTGCGATTCCAAAGGCTACTCATAGAGTAAGATCAGGATTCCTAGGATTTTGTCCTTTCTCCAAGAAGGATTGGAGAAGGGGCTATCAGCTAGTTCCCTAAAGGGACAGATATCTGCTTTATCAATTTTACTGCACAAGCGTCTGGCAGATGTTCCAGACGTTCAGTCGTTTTGTCAGGCTTTAGTTAGAATCAAGCCTGTGTTTAAACCTGTTGCTCCGCCATGGAGTTTAAATTTAGTTCTTAAAGTTCTTCAAGGGGTTCCGTTTGAACCTATGCATTCCATAGATATTAAGCTTCTATCTTGGAAAGTTCTGTTTTTAGTTGCTATCTCTTTGGCACGAAGAGTTTCTGAACTATCTGCATTGCAATGCGACTCGCCTTATCTTGTTTTCCATTCTGATAAGGTGGTTTTGCTTACCAAACCTGTATTCCTTCCTAAGGTTGTTACTAATAAGAATATTAATCAGGAAATTGTTGTTCCTTCCTTGTGTCCTAATCCTTCCTCTAAGAAGGAGCGTCTGTTGCACAACTTGGACGTGGTTCGTGCTTTGAAGTTTTACTTGCAATCGACCAAAGATTTCCGTCAAACATCTTCTCTGTTTGTTGTCTATTCTGGAAAACGTAGAGGTCAAAAAGCTACGGCTACCTCTCTTTCTTTTTGGCTGAAAAGCATCATCCATTTGGCATACGAGACTGCTGGACAGCAGCCTCCTGAAAGAATTACAGCTCACTGTACTAGAGCGGTGGCTTCCACATGGGCTTTTAAAAATGATGCTTCTGTTGAACAGATTTGTAAGGCTGCGACTTGGTCTTCACTTCATACCTTTTCCAAATTTTCCAAATTTTATACTTTTGCTTCTTCGGAGGCTATTTTTGGGAGAAAAGTTCTTCAAGCAGTGGTGCCTTCTGTTTAGGCATTTGTCTTGTCCCTCCCGTTCATCCGTGTCCTGTAGCTTTGGTATTGTATCCCACAAGTAAAGGATGAACTGTGGACTCGTCGTATCTTATAGAAGAAAATTATATTTATGCTTACCTGATAAATTGATTTCTTCTATGATACGACGAGTCCACGGCCCGCCCTGTCAATTTAAGACAGATTATATTATTTTTTTTTTATTTAAAACTTCAGTCACCTCTGCACCTTTTAGTTTCTCCTTTTCTCCAACATAGGTGTGTCCGGTCCACGGCGTCATCCTTACTTGTGGGATATTCTCCTCCCCAACAGGAAATGGCAAAGAGCCCAGCAAAGCTGGTCACATGATCCCTCCTAGGCTCCGCCTACCCCAGTCATTCTCTTTGCCGTTGTACAGGCAACATCTCCACGGAGATGGCTTAGAGTTTTTTAGTGTTTAACTGTAGTTTTTATTATTCAATCAAGAGTTTGTTATTTTAAAATAGTGCTGGTATGTACTATTTACTCAGAAACAGAAAAGAGATGAAGATTTCTGTTTGTATGAGGAAAATGATTTTAGCACCGTAACTAAAATCCATGGCTGTTCCACACAGGACTGTTGAGAGCAATTAACTTCAGTTGGGGGAACAGTGTGCAGTCTCTTACTGCTTGAGGTATGACACATTCTAACAAGACGATGTAATGCTGGAAGCTGTCATTTTCCCTATGGGATCCGGTAAGCCATGTTTATTAAGATAGTAAATAAGGGCTTCACAAGGGCTTATTAAGACTGTAGACTTTTTCTGGGCTAAATCGATTCATTATTAACACATATTTAGCCTTGAGGAATCATTTATTCTGGGTATTTTGATATGATTATATCGGCAGGCACTGTTTTTGACACCTTATTCTTTAGGGGCTTTCCCTAATCATAGTCAGAGCCTCATTTTCGCGCCGGTATGGCGCACTTGTTTTTGAGGACAGCATGGCATGCAGCTGCATGTGTGTGGAGCTCTGATACATAGAAAAGTCTTTCTGAAGGCATCATTTGGTATCGTATTCCCCTTTGGGCGTGGTTGGGTCTCAGCAAAGCAGATTCCAGGGACTGTAAAGGGGTTAAATATAAAAACGGCTCCGGTTCCGTTATTTTAAGGGTTAAAGCTTCCAAATTTGGTGTGCAATACTTTTAAGGCTTTAAGACACTGTGGTGAAATTTTGGTGAATTTTGAACAATTCCTTCATACTTTTTCGCAATTGCAGTAATAAAGTGTGTTTAGTTTAAAATTTAAAGTGACAGTAACGGTTTTATTTTAAAACGTTTTTTGTGCTTTGTTATCAAGTTTATGCCTGTTTAACATGTCTGAACTACCAGATAGATTGTGTTCTGACTGTGGGGAAACCAAGGTTCCTTCTCATTTAACTATATGTATTTTATGTCATAAAAAAATTTAGTAAAAATGATGCCCAAGATGATTCCTCAAGTGAGGGGAGTAAGCATGGTACTGCATCATCCCCTCCTTCGTCTACACCAGTCTTGCCCATACAGGAGGCCCCTAGTACATCTAGTGCGCCAATACTCCTTACTATGCAACATTTAACGGCTGTAATGGATAATTCTATCAAAAACATTTTAGCCAATATGCCCACTTATCAGTGAAAGCGCGACTGCTCTGTTTTAGAAAATTCTGTAGAGCATGAGAACGCTGATGATATGGTTTCTGAAGGGCCCCTACACCAGTCTGAGGGGGCCAGGGAGGTTTTGTCTGAGGGAGAAATTTCAGATTCAGGAAACATTTCTCAACAAGCTGAACCTGATGTGATTACTTTTAAATTTAAGTTGGAACATCTCCGCGCTCTGCTTAAGGAGGTGTTATCCAATTTGGATGATTGTGATTATCTGGTCATTCCAGAACCACTATGTAAAATGGAAAAGTTCTTAGAGGCCCCGGGGCCCCCCGAAGCTTTTCCTATATCCAAGCGGGTGGCGTACATTGTTAGTAAAGAATGGGACAGGCCCGGTATACCTTTAGTACCTCCCCCCATATTTATAAAATTGTTTTCCTATAGTCGACCCCAGAAAGGACTGATGGCAGACAGTCCCCAAGGTCGAGGGGGCGGTTTCTACTCTACACAAGCGCGCCACTATACCCATAGAAGATAGTTGTGCTTTCCAAGATCCTATGGATAAAAAATTAGAAGGTCTGCTAAAGATGTTTGTTCAGCAAGGTTCCCTTCTACAACCAATTGCATGCATTGTCCCTGTCACTGCAGCCGCGTGTTTCTAGTTTGATGAGCTAGGAAAGGCGATTATTAGTAATTCTTCTTCTTATGAGGAGATTATGGACAGAATTCGTGCTCTTAAATTGGCTAATTCTTTCACCCTAGACGCCACCTTGCAATTGGCTAGGTTAGCGGCGAAAAAATTCTGGGTTTGCTATTGTGGCGCAGAGCGCTTTGGTTAAAATCTTGGGCAGCGGATGCGTCTTCCAAGAACAAATTGCTTGACATTCCTTTCAAGGGGAAAACACTCTTTGGCCCTGACTTGAAAGAGATTATCTCTGATATCACTGGGGGCAAGGGCCACGCCCTTCCTCAGGATAGGTCTTTTCAAGACCAAAAATAAACCTAAGTTTCGTCCCTTTCGCAGAAACGGATCAGCCCCAAGGGCTACGTCCTCTAAGCAGGAAGGTAATACTTCTCAAGCCAATCCAGCCTGGAGTCCTATGCAAGGCTGGAACAAAGGAAAGCAGGCCAGGAAACCTGCCACTGCTACCAAGACAGCATGAAATGCGGGCCCCCGATCCGGGACCGGATCTGGTGGGGGGCAGACTCTCTCTCTTCGCTCAGGCTGGGGCAAGAGATGTTCTGGATCCTTGGGCGCTAGAAATAGTCTCCCAAGGTTATTCTCTGGAGTTCAAGGGGCTTCCTCCAAGGGGGAGGTTCCACAGGTCTCAGTTGTCTTCAGACCACATAAGAAGACAGGCATTCTTACATTGGGTAGAAGACCTGCTAAAAATGGGAGTGATTCATCCTGTTCCATTAGGAGAACAAGGGATGGGGTTCTACTCCAATCTGTTCATAGTTCCCAAAAAAGAGGGAACGTTCAGACCAATCTTAGATCTCAAGATCTTGAACAAGTTTCTCAAGGTTCCATCGTTCAAGATGGAAACCATTCGAACACTTCTTCCTTCCATCCAGGAAGGTCAATTCATGACCAAGGTGGATTTCAAGGATGCGTATCTACATATTCCTATCCACAAGGAACATCATCGGTTCCTAAGGTTTGAATTCCTGGACAAGCATTTCCAGTTCGTGGCGTTTTCTTTCGGATTAGCCACTGCTCCTAGGATTTTCTCATAGGTACTAGGGTCCCTTCTGGCGGTGCTAAGACCAAGGGGCATTGCTGTAGTACCTTACTTGGACGACATTCTGATTCGAGCGTCGTCCCTTCCTCAAGTAAAGGCTCACACGGACATTGTCCTGGCCTTTCTCAGATCTCACGGATGGAAAGTGAACGTGGAAAAGAGTTCTCTATCTCCGTCAACGAGGGTTCCCTTCTTGGGAACTATAATAGACTCCTTAGAAATGAGGATTTTTCTGACAGAAGCCAGAAAAACAAAACTTCTAGACTCTTGTCGGATACTTCATTCCGTTCCTCTTCCTTCCATAGCGCAGTGCATGGAAGTGATAGGTTTGATGGTAGCGGCAATGGACATAGTTCCTTTCTTCTGTTATGTGTGATCAGTCCACGGGTCATCATTACTTCTGGGATATAACTCCTCCCCAACAGGAAATGCAAGAGGATTCACCCAGCAGAGCTGATATAGCTCCTCCCCTCTACGTCAGTCCCAGTCATTCTCTTGCACCCAACGACTAGATAGGATGTGTGAGAGGACTATGGTGATTATACTTAGTTTTTATGACTTCAATCAAAAGTTTGTTATTTTATAATAGCACCGGAGCGTGTTATTACTTCTCTGGCAGACTTTGAGGAAGAATCTACCAGAGTTTTTGCTATGATTTTAACCGGAGTAGTTAAGATCATATTGCTGTTCTCGGCCATCTGAGGGAGGTAAAAGCTTCAGATCAGGGGACAGGGGCAGATGAATCTGCATTGAGGTATGTAGCAGTTTTTATTATCTGAATGGAATTGATGAGAAAATCCTGCTATACCGTTATAATGACATGTATGTATACACTTCAGTATTCTGGGAATGGTACTTCACCGGAACTACTTTGTTAAAGGTCATTAATCTTTTTAATAAGTATTATATCATGTTAAACGTTTTTGCTGGAATGTAGAATCGTTTACACTGCTGAGGTACTGAGTAAATAAATGTTTGGGCTTTATTTTCCACTTGGCAGTAGTTTGTTTTGAATTGTGACAGTTTCGTTTCTCTTCACTGCTGTGTGTGAGAGGGAGGGGCCGTTTTTGGCGCTCTTTGCTACGCATCAACAATTTCCAGTCAGCTATTATTTTTCCTGCATGATCCGGTTCATCTCTGACAGATCTCAGGGGTCTTCAAACTTCTTGAAGGGAGGTACATTCTCTCAGCAGAGCTGTGAGAATTTTTTATATTGACTGTGGATAAAGACGTTACTCAGTAATTTTTATGTCAAATTTAGTTATGTTATCTTACTAATGGGAACAAAACCTTTGCTAAAAGTTGTGTTGTTTTAAAGTTGATGCTATAACTGTTCTCAGTATATTATCTCAACTGTCATTTAATCTTTAATCGTTTAAGTACCTCTTTGAGGCACAGTACGTTTTTGCTAAAAAAGACTATAACCAGGTTGCAAGTTATTGCTAGTGTGTTAAACATGTCTGACTCAGAGGATATCTGTGTCATTTGTTCCAATGCCAAGGTGGAGCCCAATAGAAATTTATGTACTAACTGTATTGATGCTACTTTAAATAAAAGTCAATCTGTACAATGTGAACAAATTTCACCAATCTGCGAGGGGAGAGTTATGCCGACTAACTCGCCTCACGCGGCAGTACCTGCATCTCCCGCCCGGGAGGTGCGTGATATTATGGCGCCTAGTACATCTGGGCGGCCATTACAGATAACATTACAAGATATGGCTACTGTTATGACTGAAGTTTTGTCTAAATTACCTGAGCTAAGAGGCAAGCGTGATCACTCTGGGGTGAGAACAGAGTGCGCTGACAATACTAGGGCCATGTCTGATACTGCGTCACAGCTTGCAGAGCATGAGGACGGAGAGCTTCATTCTGTGGGTGACGGTTCTGATCCAAACAGATTGGATTCAGATATTTCAAATTTTAAATTTAAATTGGAGAACCTCCGTGTATTACTAGGGGAGGTCTTAGCAGCTCTCAATGATTGTAACACCGTTGCAATACCAGAGAAACTATGTAGGTTGGATAAATACTTTGCGGTACCGGCGAGTACTGACGTTTTTCCTATACCTAAGAGATTAACTGAAATTGTTACTAAGGAGTGGGATAGACCCGGTGTGCCGTTCTCACCCCCTCCAATATTTAGAAAAATGTTTCCAATAGACGACACCACTCGGGACTTATGGCAAACGGTCCCTAAGGTGGAGGGAGCAGTTTCTACTCTAGCTAAGCGTACCACTATCCCGGTGGAGGATAGCTGTGCATTTTCAGATCCAATGGATAAAAAATTGGAGGGTTACCTTAAGAAAATGTTTGTTCAACAAGGTTTTATTTTGCAACCCCTTGCATGTATCGCGCCGATTACGGCTGCGGCAGCATTTTGGATTGAGTCTCTGGAAGAGAACCTTAGTTCATATACGCTAGACGACATTATGGACAGGCTTAGAGTCCTTAAACTAGCTAATTCATTCATTTCGGAGGCCGTAGTACATTTAACCAAACTTACGGCTAAGAACTCAGGATTCGCCATACAGGCACGTAGGGCACTGTGGCTAAAATCCTGGTCAGCTGATGTTACTTCTAAGTCCAAATTACTTAATATACCTTTCAAGGGGCAGTCCTTATTTGGGCCCGGTTTGAAAGAAATTATCGCTGACATTACAGGAGGTAAGGGCCACGCCCTACCTCAAGACAAAGCCAAAGCTAAGGCTAGACAGGCTAATTTTCGTCCCTTTCGGAATTTCAAAACAGGAGCAGCATCAACCTCCACTGCACCAAAACAGGAAGGAGCTGTTGCTCGTTACAGGCAAGGCTGGAAGCCCAACCAGTCCTGGAACAAGGGCAAACAGGCCAGGAAACCTGCTGCTGCCCCAAAGACAGCATGAACCGAGAGCCCCCGATCCGGGACCGGATCTAGTGGGGGGCAGACTTTCTCTCTTCGCCCAGGCCTGGGTAAGAGATGTTCAGGATCCCTGGGCGCTAGAGATCATATCTCAGGGATACCTTCTAGACTTCAAATTATCTCCCCCAAGAGGGAGATTTCATCTGTCAAGATTGTCAACAAACCAGATAAAGAAAGAAGCGTTTCTACGCTGTGTACAAGATCTGTTATTAATGGGAGTGATCCATCCGGTTCCGCGGTCGGAACAAGGACAAGGGTTCTACTCAAACCTGTTTGTGGTTCCCAAAAAAGAGGGAACCTTCAGACCAATCTTAGATTTAAAGATTCTAAACAAATTCCTAAGAGTTCCATCGTTCAAAATGGAAACTATTCGGACAATCTTGCCCATGATCCAAAAGGGTCAGTACATGACCACAGTGGATTTAAAAGATGCTTACCTTCACATACCGATCCACAAAGATCATCACCGGTATCTACGGTTTGCCTTCCTAGACAGGCACTACCAGTTTGTAGCTCTTCCATTCGGATTGGCTACGGCCCCAAGAATCTTCACAAAGATTCTAGGTGCCCTCCTGGCGGTACTAAGACCGCGAGGGATTTCGGTAGCTCCGTATCTAGACGACATTCTAATACAGGCTTCAAGCTTTCAAACTGCCAAGTCTCATACAGAGTTAGTTCTGGCATTTCTAAGGTCGCATGGATGGAAAGTGAACGAAAAGAAGAGTTCTCTTTTTCCTCTCACAAGAGTTCCATTCTTGGGGACTCTTATAGATTCTGTAGAAATGAAGATTTACCTGACAGAGGACAGGTTAACAAAAATTCAAGATGCATGCCGTGTCCTTCATTCCACTCAACACCCGTCAGTAGCTCAATGCATGGAGGTGATCGGCTTAATGGTAGCGGCAATGGACATAGTACCTTTTGCACGCCTACACCTCAGACCGCTGCAATTATGCATGCTAAGTCAGTGGAATGGGGATTACTCAGATTTGTCCCCTACTCTGAATCTGAATCAAGAGACCAGAAATTCTCTTCTATGGTGGCTTCATCGGCCACACCTGTCCAGGGGGATGCCATTCAGCAGGCCAGACTGGACAATTGTAACAACAGACGCCAGCCTACTAGGTTGGGGCGCTGTCTGGAATTCTCTGAAGGCTCAGGGATTATGGAATCAGGAGGAGAGTCTCCTTCCAATAAACATTCTGGAATTGAGAGCAGTTCTCAATGCCCTTCTGGCTTGGCCCCAATTAACAACTCGGGGGTTCATCAGGTTTCAGTCGGACAATATTACGACTGTAGCTTACATCAACCATCAGGGAGGGACAAAAAGCTCCCTAGCAATGATGGAAGTATCAAAGATAATTCGATGGGCAGAGTCTCACTCTTGCCACCTGTCAGCAATCCACATCCCGGGAGTGGAGAACTGGGAGGCGGATTTCTTGAGTCGCCAGACTTTTCATCCGGGGGAGTGGGAACTTCATCCGGAGGTCTTTGCCCAAATACTTCGACGTTGGGGCAAACCAGAGATAGATCTCATGGCGTCTCGCCAGAACGCCAAACTTCCTCACTACGGGTCCAGATCCAGGGATCCGGGAGCGGTTCTGATAGATGCTTTGACAGCACCTTGGAACTTCAGGATGGCTTATGTGTTTCCACCCTTCCCGCTGCTTCCTCGATTGATTGCCAAAATCAAACAGGAGAGTGCATCAGTGATTCTAATAGCACCTGCATGGCCACGCAGGACTTGGTATGCAGATCTAGTGGACATGTCATCCTGTCCGCCTTGGTCTCTACCTCTAAGACAGGACCTTCTGATACAGGGTCCGTTCAAACATCAAAATCTAACTTCTCTGAAACTGACTGCTTGGAAATTGAACGCTTGATTTTATCAAAACGTGGTTTTTCTGAGTCGGTTATTGATACCCTGATACAGGCCAGGAAGCCTGTTACCAGAAAGATTTACCATAAAATATGGCGTAAATACCTATACTGGTGTGAATCCAAACGTTACTCCTGGAGTAAGGTTAGGATCTCTAGGATCTTGTCCTTTCTACAAGAGGGCTTAGAAAAGGGTTTATCGGCTAGTTCATTAAAGGGACAGATTTCAGCTCTGTCCATCTTGTTTCACAGGCGTCTGTCAGAAAATCCAGACGTCCAGGCCTTTTGTCAGGCTTTAGCTAGGATCAAGCCTGTGTTTAAAGCTGTTGCTCCACCATGGAGTTTAAACTTAGTTCTTAACGTTTTACAGGGTGTTCCGTTTGAACCCCTTCATTCCATTGATATAAAATTGTTATCTTGGAAAGTTCTGTTTTTAATGGCTATTTCCTCTGCTCGAAGAGTCTCTGAGTTATCAGCATTACATTGTGATTCTCCTTATCTGATTTTTCACTCAGACAAGGTAGTTCTGCGTACTAAACCTGGGTTCTTACCTAAGGTAGTTACTAACAGGAATATCAATCAAGAGATTGTTGTTCCATCCTTGTGTCCAAATCCTTCTTCAAAGAAGGAACGTCTTCTACACAATCTGGATGTAGTTCGTGCTCTCAAGTTCTACTTGCAGGCAACTAAAGAGTTTCGTCAAACTTCTTCCCTGTTTGTCGTTTATTCTGGACAGAGGAGAGGTCAAAAAGCTTCTGCTACCTCTCTCTCTTTTTGGCTTCGTAACATAATACGTTTAGCCTATGAGACTGCTGGACAGCAGCCTCCTGAAAGAATTACAGCTCATTCCACTAGAGCTGTGGCTTCCACTTGGGCCTTTAAGAATGAGGCCTCTGTTGAACAGATTTGCAAGGCTGCAACTTGGTCTTCGCTTCATACTTTTTCCAAATTTTACAAATTTGACACTTTTGCTTCTTCGGAGGCTATTTTTGGGAGAAAGGTTCTTCAGGCAGTGGTTCCTTCTGTATAAAGAGCCTGCCTATCCCTCCCGTCATCCGTGTACTTTTGCTTTGGTATTGGTATCCCAGAAGTAATGATGACCCGTGGACTGATCACACATAACAGAAGAAAACATAATTTATGCTTACCTGATAAATTCCTTTCTTCTGTTGTGTGATCAGTCCACGGCCCGCCCTGTTTTTAAGGCAGGTAAATATCTTTTAAATTATACTCCAGTCACCACTTCACCCTTGGTTACTCCTTTCTCGTTGATTCTTGGTCGAATGACTGGGACTGACGTAGAGGGGAGGAGCTATATCAGCTCTGCTGGGTGAATCCTCTTGCATTTCCTGTTGGGGAGGAGTTATATCCCAGAAGTAATGATGACCCGTGGACTGATCACACAACAGAAGAAAGGAATTTATCAGGTAAGCATAAATTATGTTTTTGTGCGCATTCATCTAAGACCATTACAACTGTTCATGCTCAGTCAGTGGAATGGGGACTATTCAGACTTGTCTCCGAAGATACAAGTAAATCAGAGGACCAGAGACTCATTCCGTTGGTGGCTGTCCCTGGACAACCTGTCACAAGGGATGACCTTCCGCAGACCAGAGTGGGTCATTGTCACGACCGACGCCAGTCTGATGGGCTGGGGCGCGGTCTGGGGATCCCTGAAAGCTCAGGGTCTTTGGTCTCGGGTAGAATCTCTTCTACCGATAAATATTCTGGAACTGAGAGCGATATTCAATGCTCTCAAAGCTTGGCCTCAGCTAGCGAGGGCCAAGTTCATACATCAACCATCAGGGGGGAACAAGGAGTTCCCTAGCGATGGAAGAAGTGACCAAAATCATTCTATGGGCGGAGTCTCACTCCTGCCACCTGTCTGCTATCCACATCCCAGGAGTGGAAAATTGGGAAGCGGATTTTCTGAGTCGTCAGACATTGCATCCGGGGGAGTGGGAACTCCATCCGGAAATCTTTGCCCAAGTCACTCAACCGTGGGGCATTCCAGACATGGATCTGATGGCCTCTCGTCAGAACTTCAGAGTTCCTTACTACGGGTACAGATCCAGGGATCCCAAGGCGGCTCTAGTGGATGCACTAGTAGCGCCTTGGACCTTCAAACTAGCTTATGTGTTCCCGCCGTTTCCTCTCATCCCCAGGCTGGTAGCCAGGATCAATCAGGAGAGGGCGTCGGTGATTTTGATAGCTCCTGCGTGGCCACGCAGGACTTGGTATGCAGATCTGGTGAATATGTCATCGGCTCCACCATGGAAGCTACCTTTGAGACGAGACCTTCTTGTTCTAGGTCCGTTCGACCCACTCCAGCTGACTGCTTGGAGATTGAACGCTTGATCTTATCAAAGCGAGGGTTCTCAGATTCTGTTATTAATACTCTTGTTCAGGCCTGAAAGCCTGTAACCAGAAAAATTACCACATAATTTGGTATATCTGTTGGTGTGAATCTGCAGGATTCCCTTGGGACAAGGTTAAGATTCCTAAGAGTCTATCCTTCCTTCGAGAAGGATTGGAAAAAGGATTATCTGCAAGTTCCTTGATGGGACAGATTTCTGCCTTGTCTGTGTTACTTCACAAAAAGCTGGCAGCTGTGCCAGATGTTCTAGCCTTTGTTCAGGCTCTGGTTAGAATCAAGCCTGTTTACAAAATTTTGACTCCTCCTTGGAGTCTCAACCTAGTTCTTTCAGTTCTTCAGGGGGTTCCGTTTGAACCCTTACATTCCGTTGATATTAAGTTATTATCTTGGAAAGTTTTGTTTTTGGTTGCAATTTCTTCTGCTAGAAGAGTTTCAGAATTATCTGCTCTGCAGTGTTCTTCTCCTTATCTGGTGTTCCATGCAGATAAGGTGGTTTTGCGTACTAAACCTGGTTTTCTTCCAAAAGTTGTTTCTAACAAAAACATTAACCAGGAGATAGTTGTGTCTTCTTTGTGTCCTAATCCAGTTTCAAAGAAGGAACGTTTGTTGCACAACTTGGATGTAGTTCGTGCTCTCAAATTTTACTTAGCAGCTACTAAGGATTTCAGACAAACTTTGTCTTTGTTTGTTGTTTATTCTGGTAAACGGAGAGGTCAAAAAGCAACTTCTACCTCTCTCTCCTTCTGGATTAAAAGCATTATCCGATTGGCTTATGAGACTGCCGGACGGCAGCCTCCTGAAAGAATCACAGCTCACTCCACTAGGGCTGTGGCTTCCACATGGGCCTTCAAGAACGAGGCTTCTGTTGATCAGATATGTAAGGCAGCGACTTGGTCTTCACTGCACACTTTTTCTAAATTTTACAAATTTGATACTTTTGCTTCTTCTGAGGCTATTTTTGGGAGAAAGGTTTTGCAAGCCGTGGTGCCTTCCATTTAGGTGACCTGATTTGCTCCCTCCCTTCATCCGTGTCCTAAAGCTTTGGTATTGGTTCCCACAAGTAAGGATGACGCCGTGGACCGGACACACCTATGTTGGAGAAAACAGAATTTATGTTTACCTGATAAATTACTTTCTCCAACGGTGTGTCCGGTCCAAGGCCCGCCCTGGTTTTTTTAATCAGGTCTGATAATTTATTTTCTTTAACTACAGTCACCACGGTAACATATGGTTTCTCCTATGCAAATATTCCTCCTTAACGTCGGTCGAATGACTGGGGTAGGCGGAGCCTAGGAGGGATCATGTGACCAGCTTTGCTGGGCTCTTTGCCATTTCCTGTTGGGGAGGAGAATATCCCACAAGTAAGGATGACGCCGTGGACCGGACACACCGTTGGAGAAAGTAATTTATCAGGTAAACATAAATTCTGTTTTTCTTCCTGTACCTTCGGTCGAATGACTGGGGGGTGGAGTCAAGGGAGGAGCTATATAGACAGCTCTGCTGTGGTGCTCTTTGCCACTTCCTGTTAGCAGGAGGATAATATCCCACAAGTAAAGGATGAATCCGTGGACTCGTCGTATCATAGAAGAAATCAATTTATCAGGTAAGCATAAATTTATTTATTTTAAAATACGTCAATAATTTAAATACATTTTCTAGCATTATACAATAAAATACATATAGATAAAACATTATATATATATGTACACTATAACCACAATCCCCCAGCTCCTAATAGATGTATGATGTATTATTGATGTCCTAGTTTCACTATTGTATTGTAACAAAAGGGGTTAAGTTTCGGTTTGCCTATATCAATTTTATTTCCATAAAATCATCAGTGTTTTACTATACATCTCAGTGGGTGGCGATGCTGGCGAGAACGCCTATCTGCGAGACTGCCTCCTTCAGACACTGTCAGCAGTTATGAATATTTCACAGGCAATCTCAATCCCAGGACGGATCCTTTTTGAATATATTGCCACATTGTGGATGTTTCGATCATCAGGGCCTAATTGAGTCAATATCTCCAACACAATTATTCTAGCACACACACTGAATATTGTCTTCTCTGCTTATGGTGTCTAGATACTATTAAAATAGCACATATGAGCTAAATTAAAAAAACCTGGTCTGCGCCCATCACTTGAGGATAAACATTGGACAAAAAACACACAGAGCTGCACACTCGCTGTTCACTACTTACAACAGAGTAAAGATATCTAGATGTTAAAAGATCATGCCACAAAAGGCGTGTATAAAACCAAATGATAAAAGTATTACTATATAGTTCATAGGAATTCCCCTTTGGCAATATCATCAAACATATATATGTATAGAGTTCCCTTTTCAGTACCCCAAAATACAGTCAGATTACCAGGGTAGTCTAAGTGTTCCTTGAGGGGTAATCCCTATCTAGAATGCAAGTGCAGCTCGTCAGTTCATCTGGTACTGTGGAGAGTACTAGTCTAAAAAAAAAAGAAGTTACAAAATAAGAACACAGAGAGAGCGCACCTCGATTCAAAGTAAAATATCCACAATTTATTCACGCCTAAAAACACAAAAATGCACTTACTAGATGCTAGTAAATACTGGGCTCAACAACATAAGTATCCCAAAGTGACTTCATACGTCCGGGTACGGCATTCGTTTGCTCCTTGTGCCTCCCTCTGCCGTCTCTTAACTCACTGTCCAAGAACCTGTGACCTATGCGGCATATACAGCCAGGCAACCCTTGAACTGCTTTCGTCCTTCTAAATAACACACACATTAGTTACATATATAGTCATTACATACTATGCATAAAACTTCCCTATTTTTACATTCTAAAAACGTATTGTTTTCCTCTAAATTCATTATATAATATAGTAAAATGAAATACATAATATTGCTTAATGCATATACCATAATTCAACAAACACATAATGTTAAAATAATATTAATCTTAATACTCTAAGAACAAACGCTGTGTACCCATTGGAATATTCCATATATATAATACCCATAATATTAAAAACTGTAAAAAAAAAGTCATTAATACTCAATGTATGTCTCCATGGCCTAAATAGATACTAATTGCTTATTCAGAGCTACAGCATAAAGGCTTGTAAGCCTAAATCTATGTTGAGGCCCCTGGGGGTTAAACTATCTAAATCCTCTATCCATTTGGTCTCCCTTTGTCGTAGGGTTATAAGCCTTTGATGGGGATTAATCCCAGGATGTATAACATCCAGGATACATATTCATATACTTTTGGGATCTTGTTTGTGGTGTAGTCTAAAGTGTTCAGACACACTATGTGTTTTCAATCCATCTTTAATGTTATGGATATGTTTGTAGCAGCGTCATTTGATTTTTCTTTTAGTTCTTCAAATATAATTTTTTCTTCTTAAATGGATAGAGTACACAGCTGTATTCATTACTTTTGGGAAATAAGAACCTGGCCACCAGGAGGAGGCAAAGACACCCAAGCCAAAGGCTTAAATACTTCTCCCCTCATCCGCCAGTCATTCTTTACCTTCGTCCCAGGAGGTTGGTAGAGAAGTGCCAGAATGTATTTTGTCTCTTATGGAGGGTAGTACTCTTCGGCATGGGACAGGAATTTTAGGTAATCCTGTCAGTCTCTCAGTGAGGACTTGGATGAAAGTTAGAGTCCGGAGAATCTTTCTGCGAAACCATCCCGACTCATGTTAACAGCTCCTCAAGCAATCTGCGTTGTCGAACTTCTCTCCGCTGCCTGCTTTCTTCTCTCAAGTCCATGGCGGAGGCAATGCTACTATCCGTCACACTTGAAGGGCCGTGTTCCTGTTCCATGGCATAGATTCCAGTAAGATTGTTTCATTTTACTTTCTTTATGATTGTACTGTAATACAAATGTGTTCCAAAGAGGCTACCACCTTGCGGGTCTAACTTAACATAAGGGTCTCAGTGAGTCTCCTTTAGTATCTTGGAATCAACGGTTAATATCTCCTGAGAGGGGTTATTGAACAGGGGGATTTATAATCATGTTTGTTATGTGATTCAACCTGCTTATGTGTGGTGTTTACTGGGCTCGTGGTTTGGAACATTGAAGCCTTTGGCAGTGACGCGACCTTATGGTTGGGCGCGCTTTCTGGACTATACGGTTCACCTTGTGGTCGGGCGTGGTTACGCTCCGTCTTCCATTTCTGCATTCCCGACCGTGTGGTGAAGGAGAAATTCGAGTCTGCGGGGGTCTGGTCATAGGAGGTGGTAAGTGCCCCAGCCATTGTGGGTATCAGGTGCCGTTTTTTGTTTTACTTCTTTAGTCCATATTTGCATATCCTCTATCCAGTTATGGAGGATTCTGATGCTGTAAGATGTTACTGGACTCTTGTGTTTGTGTACTGTTCCTTTAATTATTGCACCCTCCTCCCTATTTAAGGCCGCCTTTCACTAACTGCTTTGCTGGCTTATTGAAGTCTACTCTTCCACTGCTAGTCTGTCTGACAGGATATCGGAACTAACCTTGGAACTTCCCTGTATGCTGCTCTGTTGATGCACTGATTCTCCCTGGCTGTCACGATCGCGTTGCTGACGTCATCAGCTACGGACCGGACTTTCTCACTCTCCCTCCGGGCAGCTCACGGTCACTGCCAGCAACTCTACAGCTCCAGCCTAACCAGTATTCAGCAGGAAACGCTATCAGCCTTCGTGTCTGCTGCAGACCTTCTCCTACACAGCCACCATCAACACCCTGCCACGGCTGAGTGAGTACTTCAACCTTTTCGTATGTAAACTGTTGTACTCGCCTCTCCTGCTGTTGTGCCTTATTTACACTGTGGTATCACACTCTGTCAGGATTAGGCCATATTAAGTCACTGAGTTAACCCCCCAGCTTTACTTGTGGTTACCTCTGTGACCCAAATCACACCTTAAACAGCCAGTTCCCTACAGATACAATTCTAATTGCATATCTCTGTAATTAATGATAGCAACAAATATACAATTTGAGACTTATCTTTATTATATCTATTACATAATAAGCCAGCCATAAAGAAATATATATATATATATATATATATATATATATATATATATATATATATATATATATATATATATATATATATATATGTCTTGGAGTTTGCTATACATTCACTACTGACCTTACACTTGATTACACTTTACCCTCCATTATAATGGATCCTACACTTATCACTAATCAGATACAAAGTTTATCTGATAGGATAGACATTTTAACTAATTCGTTCCATGAGCTACAGGTGGAGAATCAGGCTTTAAAAGCCTGCCTAAGGGAGGTGCTGACAACTAAAACACCGCCTACAGATACTCATCCAGAACCACTGGAAAAATTCACTGGTAATCGCTCCCAATTTAGGGAGTTTAGGAACTTTTGTATGCTATTATTTGAACTAAAACCCAAAACCTACAGGATACGGGTCTTGACAGTGTTCTCATACCTCAGATGAGAGCCTAGGGTCTGGACTGACTGATTTTACGAACAGCAGGCTACCATCCTAGGTTCCCTAGATGGATTTTTCTCTGATATGTCTATTCTGTACGACGACCCTTTTAAGCAGATCTCTGCTGAAAACTCTCTCAGATCTCTAAAACAGCTGAAGAACCCAGTGGAGTAATATATTACTCAATTTAAAATTGCTGCCACTGATTCCATGTGGAATCATGTTTCATTAAAATATCAATTCCGTTTGGGTTGTCAGAGGAGATTAAGGATGAGCTTTCCCGTACTGGCATTCCAGATAGTCTTGAGGAAATGTAAAGTCTATCTATTAACATCGGCAGGCGCCTAAGGGAAAGACGCTCTGAAAAGGCTAATTCTGCTAGAAAATACCTATTTTCTCCCACTTACGTTGGTAAGGACTCAGGACAACCAATGGAAATTGGCTTCATAAAAGGTCTCTTGACACCCCAGGAGAAGACCAGAAGAAAGAATTTAAATTTATGCATGTACTGTGCATCCCCTGCACGTGTGGTTAGGGAGTATCCTGTTCTATCCAAACAAAAGATCGGTAAGACATCCAATCTCCATCTCAGTATTATAACTCATACCAGCAATACCCCTTATGTAACCCTGCCTCTTCTTTTACAGTGGGAGCATCACAAGATTAAGACCACCGCCATTATTGACACGGGATCTTATGGAAATTTTATGCACATGGGTTTTGTGAAGAGGAATAAAATACCACTTATTACTAAGCAAAAATCCTGTCTCTGTCAAAGTCATTGATGGTAATTTACTTTCATCAGGTCCTGTCACACATCAAATTACTAAACTTCATCTTATTACTGACACAGGTTTTTCTGAAAAGTTATCTTTCGACATAATATCTTCACCTATGTTTGACCTTATATTGGGTATAAATTGGTTATGGGCACACAAACCCTATATAGATTGGACGACTCTTAGTCTCGTTCCTCCCACACCTCCTCATGAGGGGGCTTGTAGTGTTGTTGCATCCATTTCTCAGGAAACTGATTCTATTTTACCCACACATTACACACAATTCTCTGATGTCTTCAATAAAAAGGAAGCAGAGACTCTACCTCCCCATAGGGCTTATGATTGCCCTATTGATTTGTTGCCTGGTGTTTCTATTCCATTTGGCCATATCTACCCCCTCTCCAAACCTGAGCTAGAACATCTAAAACATTACATTGATGAGAACCTGAGAAAAGGATTCATTAGGCCCAGTACTTCCCCAGCCGAAGCCGGCATATTTTTTGTCACTAATAAAGATGGTTCTTTGCGGCCTATAGTGGATTATAGGGAGCTCAGCAGACGCACCAAAAGAACAGGTATCCACTCCCCCTCATACCTGAATTAATAGAAAGATTACGTGGTGCCTCGATCTTCACCAAATTGGATCTCAGAGGCGCATACAATCTTATCAGAGTAAGAGCTGGAGACGAATGGCTTACTGCTTTCAGGACCAGATATGGGCTGTTTGAATATACGGTAATGCCTTTCGGATTATGTAATGCTCCTGCTACATTCCAACGTCTCATCAATGACATTTTCAGAGACATTTTGGATGTATACATTGTTGTCTATTTAGACGATATTTTGATCTTCTCCCAAAGCCCTGATGAACATAGGATACATGTCAAAAATGTTTCGGCCAGGTTAAGGGCACATAGATTATACGCCAAGTTGGAGAAATGTATTTTTGACTCCCAGGATATCACCTTCCTAGGTTACCATATCACTCCCAATGGAGTCAGCATGGAAAACAATAAGGTCCAGGCTATATTGGATTGGCCAGTCCCCACTTCCAAGAAGGATATCCAACGATTTCTAGGGTTTTCACATTTGTATCGAAAATGTATTCCTGGTTTTGCAGCCACCACTAAACCTTTATCAGATTTAACCAAACTGGAGACAACCTTTAGGTGGACAACTATCACTCAGGCTGTTTTTGACTTGTTAAAGTCCAAATTTTCTTCTGCACCTATACTACAATTTCCTGACTTGGATAAACAATTCATTCTCGAGGTAGATGCTTCGGACTATGCCGTGGGTGCCATTCTTTCCCAAAAGAAATCCTTCAGGGAATTTATGCATCCTGTGGCATATTTTTCGAGACTCATGCAGCCTTCTGAGTTGAATTATCCGGTTGGCGAAAAGGAACTGTTGGCTATTAAATGCTCCTTCAATCAATGGCGACATCTTCTGGAGGGAGCCACTCATCCTATTATTGTCTACACGGACCATGACTCTCTCATCCAGACAGCTTCATTGGAGTTTATACTTTCCCAGGTTCCGATTCACAATCTGTTACAGATCAGGCGCTAGGAATGGGAAGGCGGATGCCCTCACCCGCAAGGATAACAAAGTATCAATTACCAGAACCCCTTCCACCGTGATTCCGAAACATAACTTCATCAGCATACTGACCGACCTCACCACACAAATTAAGTCAGCACAATGTTTGGATGATACTAAGCCTGTAGACCAATTAAACCTACAAACAGACGGACTCTTTTATATGAAAGGAAAGCTTTATGTACCACCCTCATTCCGACAATCTGTACTTAAATCGATGCATGAGTCCCCCCTTGCTGGACATATGGGAACCAATAAGACCTTGGAAGTAATTAGAAGAAGTTATTGGTGGCCCCATATGTTCGATTCAGTAAAGAACTACCTTTCCAAGTGTGACGTTTGTGCTACTTCCAAATACTTGCGCCAAAGCTCAATGGGTCTCCTCCAACCTCTCCAGGTTCTGCACAGTCCTTGGCAGTTTGTTTCCATGGATTTCATTGTGGATCTTCCAGCATCTCTCTCCTACACTACCATATACGTTGTCACCGAACTCTTTTCTAAGATGGCACATTTCATTCCTGTCTCAGGTTTACCTACCTCAAAAATCACCAGCGATCTGTTCATCAAAGAGGTTCTACGCCTCCATGGTATACCACGCTCTGTGTTGAGTGACAGAGGCACGCAGTTTACTTCCAAATTTTGGAAACAACTCTGTGAAGCTCTACATATCGAACAAAAACGCAGTACCTCTTTTCACCCTCAGACAAATGGTCAGACTGAATGGGTTAATCAGTGGATAGAACAGTATTTACGTTGTTTCTGTTCTCAAGAACAAGAATCTTGGGCGATGTATCTACCTCTAGCCGAATTTGCATACAACAACCATGTTAATTCATCCACTGGCTACAGCCCATTCTTTATCAACTACGGGTTGCATCCCCGCTTTGATCTTCTGCCCCGACTGGACACGCTCTATCCACAAGTGAACGACCTCGTTAATGACATCTCCAGGATCTTCACTACTGTCAGACAGCACATACTGGAAGCACAATCTACACAAACAAAATATTATAATTTCCATCACAGGAAAAGTCCAGAATATGTGGTTGGACAACTAGTTTGGCTATCGACAAAGAATCTTCGACTGCATTACCCCAGTAAAAAGCTGGGAAAGTTGTTTATTGGACCCTACCCTATCACTTCCATTAAAAATCCCTGCACCGTTACCCTGCAGTTGCCTCCTAATATCAAGGTCCACCCCACCTTCCACGTCTCCTTGATCAAACCTTGTACCTGGAACACTGCCTCAGCTTCTCCCGAGATGCCACCTACGGAACCGTTCCTGACAACCAGTATGAGGTTCAAAGTATCGTGGATTCTCGCATACGTTGCGGTAAATTGTATTACATTGGAACGGCTATGCCCATGAGGAAGACACCTGGGAGCCTGCTGCTAATATCTTCGCCCCTTGGCTGTTATCTCTTTTCCACCGACGGTGCCCAGACCAGCCACGGCCCTGAAACCTTGCAGTGGTTTCCTTGGGGGGGGGGACTTATGTAAGATGTTACTGGACTCTTGTGTTTGTGTACTGTTCCTTTCATTATTGCACCCTCCTCCCTATTTAAGGCCGCCTTTCACTAACTGCTTTGCTGGCTTATTGAAGTTTACTCTTCCACTGCTAGTCTGTCTGACAGGATATTGGAACTAACCTTGGAACTTCCCTGTATGCTGCTCTGTTGATGCACTGATTCTCCCTGGCTGTCACGATCACGTTGCTGACGTCATCAGCTACGGACCGGACTTTCTCACTCTCCCTCCGGGCAGCTCACGGTCACTGCCAGCAACTCTACAGCTCCAGCCTAACCAGTATTCAGCAGGAAACGCTATCAGCCTTCGTGTCTGCTGCAGACCTTCTCCTACACAGCCACCATTAACACCTTGCCACGGCTGAGTGAGTACTTCAACCTTTTCGTATGTAAACTGTTGTACTCGCCTCTCCTGCTGTTGTGCCTTATTTACACTGTGGTATCACACTCTGTCAGGATTAGGCCATATTAAGTCATGGAGTTAACCCCCCAGCTTTACTTGTGGTTACCTCTGTGACACAAATAACACCTTAAACAGCCGGTTCCCTACAGATAAACGTTATACAATTCTAATTGCATATCTCTGTAATTAGTGATAGCAACAAATATACAAATTGAGACTTATCTCTATTATATTTATTACAGATACTGAGACTGTTTAAATTTCAGATTCAGTTATGGAGGATTCTGATACTGAGACGGTTTTAATTTCAGATTCAGATTCTGCGTCCAGTGAAGAATCCGGATTGGCCTCGTTAACACATGTCAACCAGTTTTGTTCTGTATGCCATATGAGAGCGCCTTGTTCCTCGGGCTCGGGGAATCAAGGGACAGCTGAGCCATCCACGTATGAGGGTCCCGTCCTCCGAGAGGCGAGTTCCCTACCGCTCCATACTTCTGCACATGTGGGTAACCCAATGTATGATTATTCCTCCATGCAGGGCGGCATGTTCCCCCTCGGAGGTTGCAGCACGTTTCGCTTCCACATATTTTTGGCGATTATTTGTCTGCAGAGTCCAGACGTTTATGCGCTATTGTGCTTGTGCCCTATTGTCCCGGGTCTACCACCCTGGGGAGGGCCTGTACAGTTCCCTACTGGTGTAACTGTCCCTGAGTGTTGCACCTTTTGTTATAGAGTGGCGCACCTTTGCGTCTTACTCAGACATGTTTTTCAGTTATTAAATGATCCTATCCTTCTTGTATATGGAAATTTTCAGTCTGCTTCGAATGGTGCACCTCATTAGACATGTGGAGATGATGTAATCTCCTGACTGTTCTTTTTTGAGATCTTTCCCAGTTTTTGGAAGATTAGGGCTCGGTTTGGCTGGTCCTGCGGTAGGCCTGTTTTCTTATTGGGCGCTAGTCTACGGGTTGCCTTATATTTTCTTTTTATCCGATTGGGATGTCTTTTAATTTGTTTATTATTTCCTTTGGGAATCTTAAACTGGGATTGATACTCTCTGTTACTTCTGCGGAAGTGTTTTTGAGGACATGTTAGTCCTATGTTTGTCTGTTTTCCCTTCTTCCCCTCTGAGGGAGGATTTATGCAGCTTGACGGTTAGGACCCGGGTGCAGGCTGGTCCTGTTGGGTTTGTTTCTGTCTTGTGGCTGTTCAGACACATGGCACCGCTCTGATTGGCTGGTCACGTTGAGGTGCCAAGTGCTCATGTTATCATTTGTTTTTACATTCAACTAAGCATTCTAGAGGACCTGTGGGTCTACAAGGCAGGAAGGATTCTCTCAGTCCTTATAGCCTTCAATTTGAATGACTGGGTCATCGGAGTTGCCGCTGCGTTGTTCTCTATGGGTCTAGTATTGCCGGACCCTAGAGTGAGCGGTTTGGCCTTTTTCTTTGGAGGCTCAAGGATTGTCTTTGGACTGGTCCTCAGCAGCTAGTAGTTTGAAGGGTAGTTCAGCTGCCTTGCAGCAGTGGGTTGCAGAATGTAACCAGCTACAGCTATTGCACATCGACTGTTTACTGTCTAGCTCTTTTTTTTTTTTTGTTTGTTTTTTTTTTAAATAATTTTTATTGAGGAATTATATGATACAGTAAACATGCTTTTAAATGAATGTACAATACAATGTCAATTTGATTTTATAAAATCATGCTTGTGGATCTTGAATAGTTATCCTCATTTTTGTCCCTTAAAGTAACAATGCGGACCGCTCATGGGTCCTCCATGCTGTAATGCAAGCATAAAGGTAGGGATTGTATATTGTTGAAACAAAAAAAAACAAACAACTTGAACAAAACAAACAGAAACAGAGCAAAGGTTATCAATAAAAGATATCTACTGGACAGACAATGCATGAATTGATATAACTAATTATCTGCATCTCTATCAGGGTCTGGAAAGATAATGCTTAGAGGCTGGATAAATTAGTGGGCAGACTATATGACTTAGTGCATTGGTGGGGGGGTATTATTCAACGCCTTATGTGGGTATGCTAGGGAGATAGTTTTTCTTAAAACAATATGATATGATCCATTCTGTGCTCCTTAAGGAACAGACAGATATCTTAACTGCTAAGCAGGAGACTGGGGTTATGGTTTAATCTAGGCACATACCTCCGGTAAACTCACAATACTCAAAACTCTGTAAAGAGGCGTCATCACTATTTAATGAGCGTGGAGAAATGTAAGACTTCTAAACTTGAAATTGGAGTGTTATATCTATTCTTATAAAGTAAAAGCAGAGCTGTCAAGCTTCTATCGGTTATAGTATATTCAAAGCTCTAAGATGTAATACTATCGCCCTTTCGTGACTGCTGGATAAATTGAGCAACAGAAAGCTTATAGTGGCATAACAGCTACGGGATTAAGTATGAGCAAACTAGTTCTAAAAAAGTGTTCGATTTAGGATGACACTTTCGATGTTTACGTAATCTATTCTACCCTTCAGCAACCCCGGCCGTGGGTCACATATCAGGGATCATATGCGAGTTAGACATCTGTGCCTTATTTGCTTTCTAATGCAATGAACCAAATATTTACTAATCTAAGGCACGATATTCCCCTCAGTGCTCCCAAAACATAATAAGCTATTCTAAATATAGCATAAGTATAATTCACCGGAAGCAGTAATCTCTTTCAGCAATGTTACGCACGCCCTTTGAAGCATATACATTCATTAATGATAACTTGTTGAGCATGTAAATGACAAAAAAACAAAAACATTACATAACACTGTTAAACATTGTTATCCTCAGATTATTGACATCCACCAAGCAAAACATAAGCGGAGAGTTTTAACCACACTCAGTCCCCGTGTTTTTCTATGGGCAAAGTATGATGAGAAGGATTTATGCAATAATGGTCGCTATTTAAACTATAGAACATAGAACTAACAGCACATTGAAACATGTCCCAACAATATCATTGCCACTACTGCAAAGCATATTGTAGTTTTCTCAGAGTTCCAGTTATCGGTGCTTCAGCGGTGTATTGTATGAGAAGGGCAACTTCAGACTACCCCTCTCCTATTCTTGGAAAGTGTTCAGCACCTTGTAAGCACAATATGTCCCCGTCTGAGGCAGGCGGACAGCTCCACCGTCCAATCGCATCCGGAACGCCAGTCCATCTATTTAAAAGCAGACCTGGAAATATTTTTGGCATCTTTAAGGCCTGCTGTGAAACCGCTTGCCCCGAGTTTGCACAAGGATTAACCATCTCATCTCCATGTCCGCTTCCAAAGCCACTGCGCAAGGCATTCTGCTGTCTGGAGGCATTCACCGCCCCAATGCGCTTCGTCTCCGCGGTCCCACCCGACCGGGCGCCTCCATCTGGATCCCTGGGAGGCACGACATCTCCCCGACCCGATTCCACCAGTTGAAACCTATCTGGCCCTCCAACGGGTGCCGATGCGTGGAGTGGTGCCGGTGTCGGGCAATGATCTCCGCTCTGAACACAGACTAGACCTGTTACATCGGTAAGCTTGCGGTCCGGGCTAGAATCCATTAGTAGCTGTAATTCTCCATAGCAGGGTTTAATGCTTTGAGGTCTTACAAATTTATTGTGAAACTCTGTGTTGGGTGTTATGTGTTCCGCAGAGCCATCGCCATTTTGATTGCTAGCATCAGAGGATCTTTCTCGTTGATTGCACTTTATACTGTTAGTACAAATTTTGTTCAACAAGTAATCGTATGGCGCCTTATCAGATAATGTTTCGAAGATTTTCTCCAATCGTTCCAAGGATGATAGTGAGTGATGTAACTCCGATTCACTCATACTAGACATTGTTAAAGGGGATGTGAAAAGAGGATCCCGCACACTTCTTCCCACTGTTTATTTCCTGAGATGTTGTCGGTTTATTAGCTTAGAGTCCAGTTAGTTATGTGTGTTGAAGAGATTCAGTAAGCCAGAATTTTCTGACGGCACTGATGACCCGGCTCTTCCCGGGGGGGGAGGTGGATACCTAACAGCAGGCCGCCGCCTTAGGCCTTTCTCCGATCTGAGTCCCCAATGTCATGAAAACAGCAGAATTAAATGATTATGGGTCACAGATACCAGATCTATGAAGCTTTCAATCAATATGCTTTGTTCTTGCTGTTAAAAGTCAATAATCAGCGGACTATTAAGAAATCTTTTGGAGCCTACAGAAAGTGCGTCCTATTCAGAACGCTGCACGGACACGCCCCCTGTCTAGCTGTTTTTTATGAGACTTTTTGGTCTTCCTTTGTGGTCTCCATGTTAGGTCCCCTTTTAGGGGCCTGGGTGATGTTTGTTCCCTGTTAGGGACACTGGGCGTGGTTTCCTTGGGTTCCTCCCGGAACTGGGGTTGGTTTGCGCCCCTTTCTCCTTGTGATCATCTGCTTGTACGGAGGTGATGTGGAAACTAGCCTTTGCTTGAGTGGTTTTGTCCTCAAGGTATCCCCTTGCCTTATTGACTTGGTGAGTCTAGAAACTCTAGCGTTGTTGTACAACTTTTACCGCCTGGGCTCCTTGGAGATTGGGACTTCGGAAAGGGGTGGTCTCTTTCTTAAGTCGGGACTTGCGAGTTTTTCTCGTTATCCGGGTTGATCTGGATATTGCAATAGTATCCCCTGTGGTCTGGGTTGTTATTCAGACGAGGTGATAAGTTTGCGGGTATTGTTTGTCTAAACAGTTGGGGGTTCGGACCTGTTCTCCCTTGGGCTTCCGGTTGTTTGGTTTTATTCAGCATTTTCTCTTGTGGGTCCCTTTGTGGGTTGTTACCGGACCTTTAGGCTTCAGGGTTGATCCGGGGTTCCCCAGTTCCTGGAAACTTGGGCTATGTCGTTTTACTCTGATTACTTGACCTGGTCTTGGTTGGCCAGGTTTTTTGAGTGTCGTTGCTCGTTGGGCTTGTTCCTGATCGGAACAGCCAATAGAATGCGAGCTCAATCTGATTGGCTGATTGGATCAGCCAATCGGATTGAACTTGAATCTGATTGGCTGATTCAATCAGCCAATCAGATTTTTTTAACTTAATTCCGATTGGCTGATAGAATCCTATCAGCCAATCGGAATTCGGCGGACGCCATCTTGGATGACGTCATTTAAAGGTACCTCATTCCAAGTTCAGCAGTCGGCCGGGATGGATGCTCCGCGGCGGCGGAGCGAAGAAAGAAGATTGAAGATGCCGCCGGAAGAATGAAGACTTTGCTGCCGCTTGGAGGAAGACGTCGCCGGAGGAAGAATTCTTCTTTGCCGCTTGGAGGATGACATCGCCGGAGGAAGAATTCTTCTTTGCCGCTTGGAGGAAGACATCGCCCGGATCGGATCAGGAGTTCGGCCCGGTGTGGTGAAGACAAGGTAGGGAGATCTTCAGGGGGGTAGTGTTAGGCTTTTTTAAGGGGGGTTTGGGTGGGTTTAGAATAGGGGTATGTGGGTGGTGGGTTGTAATGGGGGGGGGGTATTGTATTTGTTGTATGCAAAAGAGCTGAATTCTTTGGGGCATGCCCCACAAAAGGCCCTTTTAAGGGCTGGTAAGGTAAAGAGCTTTGAAATTTGTTGAATTTAGAATAGGGCAGGGAATTTTTTTTATTTTGGGGGTTTATTATTTTATTAGGGGGCTTAGAATAGGTGTAATTATCTTAAATATCTTGTAATCTTTTTTTTATTTTTTGTAATTTAGTGTTTGTTTTTTTTTGTAATTTAGTTTAGTTAATTTAATTGTATTTTTAGATAGATGTTTGTAGTTTATTTAATTTATTGATAGTGTAGGTGTATTTGTAACTTAGGTTAGGATTTATTTTACAGGTAATTGGGTAATTATTTTAACTAGGTAGATATTAAATAGTTAATAACTATTTAATATCTATTATACCTAGTTAAAATAATTAACAATTTACCTGTAAAATAAATATTAACCCTAACATAGCTACAATGTAATTATTAATTATATTGTAGCTATCTTAGGGTTTATTTTATAGGTAAGTATTTAGATTTAAATAGGAATATTTTAGTTTATAAATGAATTAGATTAATTTAATATAAATTTAGTTAGGGTTAGATAGAGTTAATATAGTTAATATAAATACTATAGTAACTATATTAACTATATTAACCCTAATATAATTAGGGTTAATATAGTTAATATATATAATGTAATACCTATATTAACTATAATATACTTAGGGTTAATATAGATAACATAGCTGGCGGCGGGGTAGGTAGATTAAATTAGGGGTTAATCATTTTAATAGAGATGGCGGCGGTGTAAGGGGCTTACATTAGGGGTTAATAATTTTTATATAGGTGGCGGCGGTGTAAGGGGTCAGATTAGGGGATAGATAAGGTAGATGGCGGCGGTTTTAGAGGCTCACAGTAGGGGGTTAGTTTATGTAGATGGCGGCGGGGTCCGGGAGCGGCGGTTTAGGGGGTAATAACTTTATTAGGGATTTCGGGGGGGGGGGGGGATCGTGGTTGACAGGGAGATAGACATTGCGCATGCGTTAGGTGTTAGGTTTATTTTAGCAGATCGCGGTTGACAGGGAGATAGACATTGCGCATGCGTTAGGTGTTAGGTTTATTTTAGCAGATCGCGGTTGACAGGGAGATAGACATTGCGCATGCGTTAGGTGTTAGGTTTATTTTCTAGTTAGTTTAGGGAGTTACGGGGCTCCAATAGTCAGCGTAAGGCTTCTTACGGCTGCTTTTTGTGGCGAGGTGAAAATGGAGTAAGTTTTCTCCATTTTCGCCACGTAAGTCCTTACGCTGCATATTGGATACCAAACTGCGCGGGTTTGGTATACCTGCCTATGGCCCAAAAAACTGCGGGCGACGGCAGAAATATACGGGCGTAACTTCTAGGTTACGCCGTATATGTGATACCAAATCCGCGCAAATATTGGCGTTGCCGGCTTTTGCGGGCGACGATTTATATCGGATCGACCCCGTGACTGCTAAAATCCTTAAATCTAACTCCTTCTGATTAATCAAAATCAAGTAAGCACGGATGTCTATGCCATCTTGTTAGCTTACCCCAAATTGTTTCAACCCCAATGTTGTACCTGCGCTTGATGCTCCAATGCATGCTGCCATATTGTAACATAATTTACACACAAGGCACGCTGTTCTATTATGTATGAAGCTTAATAAAAAGTATTTTCAACATCGTAATATATATTAAAAGTTTTATTGTTCAAACCGCATCACACTTTTTAATGTTTCCTAAACAAATCTGATGAAGTGAGTGCACGGCTACAGACAAATTGAAAACAGCAAGCTCCGAGGAGGGAGGGGAAGAGAGGGAGCAGTTTGAACAATAAAAGTTTTAATATATATTATAATGTTGAAAATACTTCTTATTGCTATATCCTTCACAGATAAAAATGTCTCCACAAACACTGCAGCACATGCTCTGCACAGTGAGCGAGCGCTGCAGATGTGATTCTTCTAAGCCGCATACATAATAGAGCAATGTGCCTTACGCTTTACGTGACTGCTGTGTTCGTGTGTAACGTATGTTACAATATGTCAGCATGCATAGGAGCATCAAGCGCAGGTACAACATTGTAATTGCAAACACTTTTTTGATCAAGCTAACAAGATGGTATAGACATCCATGCTTACTTGATTTTGATTGATCAGGAGTTAGAGTTAAAGGGACAGTATACTTTAAAATTATTTTTCCCTTAATGCGTTTCCAATTACTTTTTTTACCAGATGCAGTGTATAAAATGTATGAGATTTGCTTTTTTAAGTTTTTTTGTGTGTGAATTAGCAGATTTTGTGTTTTGAAGCCACAACCTAACAAAATGGTTGAGCTTGTAGGTATAATCAGATCTCATTACTTTATCACATTGTGTATATATATCTGCTTCTTTATCTTATAACTGTCCATAAACCAATCATTAACACTTGTAGAGAACAATAGAAAATTAACATTTTATTACCTTATCTCTTGTATACCCCACTGGGAGTGTAATTTATTCTACTGGCTGTGTTAACTTTCAGGATGAGTGGGGATACCACAGGCTAAATAAACTAATTGAAATGCCAATATAAGGTTAATGGAAATACGTGTAAACAATTTAGAACACTCCAGCAGGTAAAGTGGCTCATTGGGAACAAATTAAAGGGGAGAACATTTTTGAGTAAACTGTCCCTTTAAGGCTTAGAAGGTGTTTAATGTCCCTTTAAGCCTATTTTATAAATGCCAAGACATTTTCATAACCTGTACAAATACATACACATACAAGCAGTTTTAAATGAGAACAATATTTTTGCATGTAGTTGTGAAGTATACTGATGTATTGTCATCTCCAGTTGCAGAAACAAATTAATAAAATAAATGGAAAACTAATTACAATTTTGTTTGGTTTATCTGTTAAAGGGACAGTCTAGTCAAAATTAAACTTTCATGATTCAGATAGGGCATGTAATTTTAAACAACTTTCCAATTTACTTCTATTATCTAATTTGCTCAATTCTTTAGATATCCTTTGTTGAAGAAATAGCAATGCACATGTGTGAGCCAATCACACAAGGCCTCTATGTGCAGCAACTAATCAGCAGCTACTGAGCATATCTAGATATGCTTTTCAGCAAGTGATATCAAGAGAATGAAGAAAATTAGATAATAGAAGTAAATTATAAAGTTGTTTAAAATGACATGCTCTTTCTAAATCACAAAAGAAAAAAATTGGGTTTCATGTCCCTTTAAGCACATTAACCTTTCCCCTACTACGGTGCCACGTGACTGGCTTGCTAAAGTGATTAACACGAAAACCTTGATTTGCTTAATAAAAAGGATCAGGTTTTGTTTCTATTGTTCCTTGTCAATGGGTTATTTATTAGTTATTTACTGCAATGTTTGCGCTGTATTTTATTGGTTGTTTTATTGCTGCAATGTTTTTGTTCTTGTGCAGTAGATTTCCCAACACCAAAGACTGAACTTGTACAGAAGTTCCACTTGCTGTATTTGGGCATGGTACCTGTCTCTAAACCAATAGGTAAGGTAAAAGGTCAGTGTTACATTTACATTTAGCACTTACATGTGCTCCCTTTATAGACAACAATGGTAAGATACTTAAGTCATAATCTAGTACCGCATTTCATTTTGTATTCCTATAGAACCATGCATTTACAGTGCTATTAATTCTTATTATTTAATACACGTGCCCGGCCTAGAATGGTGGTCTTACAGAAGGATGTCCTTTAGGTTTATTTTGACCTTAAAGGGACACTTAACCCAAATGTTTCTTTTGTGATTCAGATAAAGCATACAATTTTAAGCCACTTTCTAATTTACTCCTATTATCAATTTTTCTTTGTTCTCTTGCTATCTTTATTTGAAAAAGAAGGCATCTAAGTTTTTTTGGTTCAGGCCCTGGACAGCACTTGTTTGTTGGTGGGTGAATTTATCCACCAATCAGTAATAACAACCCAGGTTGTTCACCAACAATGGTCCAGCATCTAAACTTACATTCTTGCTTTTCAAATAAAGATACCAAGAGAATTAAGACAATTTGATAATAGGAGTAAATTAGAAAGTTATATAACATTGCATGCTGTACCTGAATCACGAAAGAAAAAAATTGGGTTCAGTGTCCCTTTAATTTTACAGTGCAAAAAGTCTGATATTAATTTGGACAACAGTGCAATAAGAAGTGCATAACACAATGTGTTGTCATACTCATAAATATTCTCATGGTTCAGACCACATGTTATTTTAAGAGAATTTTTCAATGTACTTCTCTTACCAAATTAGCTTTGTTCTCTTTGGTATCCTTGGTTGTAAAGCATACCTAGGTAGGCTCACGAGAACCATTGGACTACTGTGTGCTTGCTGGTGATTGATGGCAGCATACATACAATTCTTGTCATTGGCTCACCAGATGTGTATAGCTGGGTCCCTGCAATGCAATGCTGCTCTGGGGCCAACCTTAAGTATGTGTTTAACCTCTTATGCAAATAACAGTTCATTAATAAAATGCTCTAAGACATAAGAGCATTTTCTTTTGCACTTTTATGTCCTTTTAAAGAGATATGAAACCCAAACATTTTCTTTTGTGATTCAGACAGATCATACAATTTTTAAAAACTTCTATTCTCACATTTGCCTCGTTCCCATTATATTCTTTATTGAAGAGATACCTAGGTAGGTGTCTGGAGCATTACATGGCAGGAAATAGTGCTGCCATCTGGTGCTCTTGCAAATGGATAACATTGTTGTGAAACTGCTACCATGTTATGCTCCAGGTATTTGCACGATCCTGAGCTTACGTCCCTGCTTTTCAACAAAAGATACCAAGAAAACAAAGAAACTGTAATAATAGAAGTACATTAGAAAGTTGTTTAAAATTAGATGCTCTATCTGAATCATGAAAGAACATTTTTGTTGTTTCTCATCCCTTTGGTTTAAGGTATCTTCCTACTCCTAGAGTTGGAGAAACAAAAAATATTATGTTTGCATTTTCTGACTTAGCAATATCTTTTAATCCGCATGCACATTGCTGTTACTGAGTTCGCTCCAGTCTGCCAGCTCCTCCCTGGCTAGTCTGCCCAGCTCCTCCCTGGCTAGTCTCCTCCCTGGCTCAGCTCCTCCCTGGCTAGTCTGCCCAGCTCCTCCCTGGCTAGTCTCCCCAGCTCCTCCCTGGCTAGTCTCCCCAGCTCCTCCCTGGCTAGTCTCCCCAGCTCCTCCCTGGCTAGTCTGCCCAGCTCCTCCCTGGCTAGTCTCTCCAGCTCCTCCCTGGCTAGTCTGCCCAGCTCCTCCCTGGCTAGTCTCTCCAGCTCCTCCCTGGCTAGTCTCTCCAGCTCCTCCCTGGCTAGTCTCCCCAGCTCCTCCCTGGCTAGTCTCCCCAGCTCCTCCCTGGCTAGTCTCCCCAGCTCCTCCCTGGCTAGTCTCTCCAGCTCCTCCCTGGCTAGTCTCTCCAGCTCCTCCCTGGCTAGTCTCCCCAGCTCCTCCCTGGCTAGTCTCCCCAGCTCCTCCCTGGCTAGTCTCCCCAGCTCCTCCCTGGCTAGTCTCTCCAGCTCCTCCCTGGCTAGTCTCCCCAGCTCCTCCCTGGCTAGTCTGCCCAGCTCCTCCCTGGCTAGTCTGCCCAGCTCCTCCCTGGCTAGTCTCCCCAGCTCCTCCCTGGCTAGTCTCTCCAGCTCCTCCCTGGCTAGTCTGCTCAGCTCCTCCCTGGCTAGTCTCTCCAGCTCCTCCCTGGCTAGTCTCCTCAGCTCCTCCCTGGCTAGTCTCTCCAGCTCCTCCCTGGCTAGTCTCCCCAGCTCCTCCCTGGCTAGTCTGCCCAGCTCCTCCCTTGCTAGTCTCCCCAGCTCCTCCCTGGCTAGTCTCTCCAGCTCCTCCCTGGCTAGTCTGCTCAGCTCCTCCCTGGCTAGTCTCCCCAGCTCCTCCCTGGCTAGTCTCTCCAGCTCCTCCCTGGCTAGTCTCCCCAGCTCCTCCCTGGCTAGTCTCCCCAGCTCCTCCCTGGCTAGTCTCCCCAGCTCCTCCCTGG
The DNA here is from genome assembly GCF_027579735.1 of Bombina bombina. NCBI lineage: Eukaryota > Metazoa > Chordata > Amphibia > Anura > Bombinatoridae > Bombina > Bombina bombina. Next base: position 1,243,233,674 of record NC_069500.1, read on the forward strand.
CTAGTCTCTCCAGCTCCTCCCTGGCTAGTCTCTCCAGCTCCTCCCTGGCTAGTCTCTCCAGCTCCTCCCTGGCTAGTCTGCCCTGCTCCTCCCTGGCTAGTCTCCCCAGCTCCTCCCTGGCTAGTCTCCCCAGCTCCTCCCTGGCTAGTCTGCCCCAGCTCCTCCCTGGCTAGTCTCCCCAGCTCCTCCCTGGCTAGTCTCCCCAGCTCCTCCCTGGCTAGTCTCCCCAGCTCCTCCCTGGCTAGTCTCCCCAGCTCCTCCCTGGCTAGTCTGCCCAGCTCCTCTCTGGCTAGTCTGTCCAGCTCCTCCCTGGCTAGTCTGTCCAGCTCCTCCCTGGCTAGTCTCCCCAGCTCCTCCCTGGCTAGTCTCCCCAGCTCCTCCCTGGCTAGTCTCTCCAGCTCCTCCCTGGCTAGTCTGCCCAGCTCCTCCCTGGCTAGTCTCTCCAGCTCCTCCCTGGCTAGTCTGCCCAGCTTCTCCCTGGCTAGTCTGCCCAGCTTCTCCCTGGCTAGTCTGCCCAGCTCCTCCCTGGCGAGTCTCTCCAGCTCCTCCCTGGCTAGTCTACCCAGCTTCTCCCTGGCTAGTCTGCCCAGCTCCTCCCTGGCTAGTCTGCCCAGCTCCTCCCTGGCTAGTCTCTTCAGCTCCTCCCTGGCTAGTCTACCCAGCTTCTCCCTGGCTAGTCTGCCCAGCTCCTCCCTGGCTAGTCTCCCCAGCTCCTCCCTGGCTAGTCTGTCCAGCTCCTCCCTGGCTATTCTCTCCAGCTCCTCCCTGGCTAGTCTGCCCAGCTTCTCCCTGGCTAGTCTGCCCAGCTCCTCCCTGGCTAGTCTCCCCAGCTCCTCCCTGGCTAGTCTCCCCAGCTGCTCCCTGGCTAGTTTCCCCAGCTGCTCCCTAGCTAGTCTCCCCAGCTCCTCCCTGGCTAGTCTCCCCAGCTCCTCCCTGGCTAGTCTCTCCAGCTCCTCCCTGGCTAGTCTCCCCAGCTCCTCCCTGGCTAGTCTCCCCAGCTCCTCCCTGGCTAGTCTCCCCAGCTCCTCCCTGGCTAGTCTCTCCAGCTCCTCCCTGGCTAGTCTCCCCAACTCCTTCTTGGCTAGTCTCCCCAGCTCCTCCCTGGCTAGTCTCCCCAGCTCCTCCCTGGCTAGTCTCCCCAGCTCCTCCCTGGCTAGTCTCCCCAGCTCCTCCCTGGCTAGTCTCTCCAGCTCCTCCCTGGCTAGTCTCCCCAACTCCTTCTTGGCTAGTCTCCCCAGCTCCTCCCTGGCTAGTCTCCCCAGCTCCTCCCTGGCTAGTCTCTCCAGCTCCTCCCTGGCTAGTCTCCCCAGCTCCTCCCTGGCTAGTCTGCCCAGCTCCTCCCTGGCTAGTCTCTCCAGCTCCTCCCTGGCTAGTCTCCCCAGCTCCTCCCTGGCTAGTCTCCCCAGCTCCTCCCTGGCTAGTCTCCCCAGCTCCTCCCTGGCTAGTCTCTCCAGCTCCTCCCTGGCTAGTCTCCCCAGCTCCTCCCTGGCTAGTCTGCCCAGCTCCTCCCTGGCTAGTCTGCCCAGCTCCTCCCTGGCTAGTCTCCCCAGCTCCTCCCTGGCTAGTCTCTCCAGCTCCTCCCTGGCTAGTCTGCTCAGCTCCTCCCTGGCTAGTCTCTCCAGCTCTTCCCTGGCTAGTCTCCTCAGCTCCTCCCTGGCTAGTCTCTCCAGCTCCTCCCTGGCTAGTCTCCCCAGCTCCTCCCTGGCTAGTCTGCCCAGCTCCTCCCTTGCTAGTCTCCCCAGCTCCTCCCTGGCTAGTCTCTCCAGCTCCTCCCTGGCTAGTCTGCTCAGCTCCTCCCTGGCTAGTCTCCCCAGCTCCTCCCTGGCTAGTCTCTCCAGCTCCTCCCTGGCTAGTCTCCCCAGCTCCTCCCTGGCTAGTCTCCCCAGCTCCTCCCTGGCTAGTCTCCCCAGCTCCTCCCTGGCTAGTCTCTCCAGCTCCTCCCTGGCTAGTCTCTCCAGCTCCTCCCTGGCTAGTCTCTCCAGCTCCTCCCTGGCTAGTCTGCCCTGCTCCTCCCTGGCTAGTCTCCCCAGCTCCTCCCTGGCTAGTCTCCCCAGCTCCTCCCTGGCTAGTCTCCCCAGCTCCTCCCTGGCTAGTCTGCCCCAGCTCCTCCCTGGCTAGTCTCCCCAGCTCCTCCCTGGCTAGTCTCCCCAGCTCCTCCCTGGCTAGTCTCCCCAGCTCCTCCCTGGCTAGTCTCCCCAGCTCCTCCCTGGCTAGTCTGCCCAGCTCCTCCCTGGCTAGTCTGTCCAGCTCCTCCCTGGCTAGTCTGTCCAGCTCCTCCCTGGCTAGTCTGTCCAGCTCCTCCCTGGCTAGTCTCCCCAGCTCCTCCCTGGCTAGTCTCTCCAGCTCCTCCCTGGCTAGTCTGCCCAGCTCCTCCCTGGCTAGTCTCTCCAGCTCCTCCCTGGCTAGTCTGCCCAGCTTCTCCCTGGCTAGTCTGCCCAGCTTCTCCCTGGCTAGTCTGCCCAGCTCCTCCCTGGCGAGTCTCTCCAGCTCCTCCCTGGCTAGTCTACCCAGCTTCTCCCTGGCTAGTCTGCCCAGCTCCTCCCTGGCTAGTCTGCCCAGCTCCTCCCTGGCTAGTCTCTACAGCTCCTCCCTGGCTAGTCTACCCAGCTTCTCCCTGGCTAGTCTGCCCAGCTCCTCCCTGGCTAGTCTCCCCAGCTCCTCTCTGGCTAGTCTGTCCAGCTCCTCCCTGGCTATTCTCTCCAGCTCCTCCCTGGCTAGTCTCTCCAGCTCCTCCCTGGCTAGTCTGCCCTGCTCCTCCCTGGCTAGTCTCCCCAGCTCCTCCCTGGCTAGTCTCCCCAGCTCCTCCCTGGCTAGTCTCCCCAGCTCCTCCCTGGCTAGTCTGCCCCAGCTCCTCCCTGGCTAGTCTCCCCAGCTCCTCCCTGGCTAGTCTCCCCAGCTCCTCCCTGGCTAGTCTCCCCAGCTCCTCCCTGGCTAGTCTCCCCAGCTCCTCCCTGGCTAGTCTGCCCAGCTCCTCTCTGGCTAGTCTGTCCAGCTCCTCCCTGGCTAGTCTGTCCAGCTCCTCCCTGGCTAGTCTGTCCAGCTCCTCCCTGGCTAGTCTCCCCAGCTCCTCCCTGGCTAGTCTCTCCAGCTCCTCCCTGGCTAGTCTGCCCAGCTCCTCCCTGGCTAGTCTCTCCAGCTCCTCCCTGGCTAGTCTGCCCAGCTTCTCCCTGGCTAGTCTGCCCAGCTTCTCCCTGGCTAGTCTGCCCAGCTCCTCCCTGGCGAGTCTCTCCAGCTCCTCCCTGGCTAGTCTACCCAGCTTCTCCCTGGCTAGTCTGCCCAGCTCCTCCCTGGCTAGTCTGCCCAGCTCCTCCCTGGCTAGTCTCTTCAGCTCCTCCCTGGCTAGTCTACCCAGCTTCTCCCTGGCTAGTCTGCCCAGCTCCTCCCTGGCTAGTCTCCCCAGCTCCTCTCTGGCTAGTCTGTCCAGCTCCTCCCTGGCTATTCTCTCCAGCTCCTCCCTGGCTAGTCTGCCCAGCTTCTCCCTGGCTAGTCTGCCCAGCTCCTCCCTGGCTAGTCTCCCCAGCTCCTCCCTGGCTAGTCTCCCCAGCTGCTCCCTGGCTAGTTTCCCCAGCTGCTCCCTAGCTAGTCTCCCCAGCTCCTCCCTGGCTAGTCTCCCCAGCTCCTCCCTGGCTAGTCTCTCCAGCTCCTCCCTGGCTAGTCTCCCCAGCTCCTCCCTGGCTAGTCTCCCCAGCTCCTCCCTGGCTAGTCTCCCCAGCTCCTCCCTGGCTAGTCTCTCCAGCTCCTCCCTGGCTAGTCTCCCCAACTCCTTCTTGGCTAGTCTCCCCAGCTCCTCCCTGGCTAGTCTCCCCAGCTCCTCCCTGGCTAGTCTCCCCAGCTCCTCCCTGGCTAGTCTCCCCAGCTCCTCCCTGGCTAGTCTCTCCAGCTCCTCCCTGGCTAGTCTCCCCAACTCCTTCTTGGCTAGTCTCCCCAGCTCCTCCCTGGCTAGTCTCCCCAGCTCCTCCCTGGCTAGTCTCTCCAGCTCCTCCCTGGCTAGTCTCCCCAGCTCCTCCCTGGCTAGTCTGCCCAGCTCCTCCCTGGCTAGTCTCCCCAGCTCCTCCCTGGCTAGTCTGCCCAGCTCCTCCCTGGCTAGTCTACCCAGCTCCTCCCTGGCTAGTCTGCCCAGCTCCTCCCTGGCTAGTCTGCCCAGCTCCTCCCTGGATAGTCTGCCCAGCTCCTCCCTGGCTAGTCTGCCCAGCTCCTCCCTGGCTAGTCTGCCCAGCTCCTCTCTGGCTAGTCTGCCCAGCTCCTCCCTGGCTAGTCTCCCCAGCTCCTCCCTGGCTAGTCTCCCTAGCTCCTCCCTGGCTAGTCTCCCCAGTTCCTCCCTGGCTAGTCTCCCCAGCTCCTCCCTGGCTAGTCTCTCCAGCTCCTCCCTGGCTAGTCTGCCCTGCTCCTCCCTGGCTAGTCTGCCCAGCTCCTCCCTGGCTAGTCTGCCCAGCTCCTCCCTGGCTAGTCTGCCCAGCTCCTCCCTGGCTAGTCTGCCCAGCTCCTCCCTGGCTAGTCTCCCCAGCTCCTCCCTGGCTAGTCTGCCCAGCTCCTCCCTGGCTAGTCTCCCCAGCTCCTCCCTGGCTAGTCTCTCCAGCTCCTCCCTGGCTAGTCTCCCCAACTCCTTCTTGGCTAGTCTCCCCAGCTCCTCCCTGGCTAGTCTCCCCAGCTCCTCCCTGGCTAGTCTCCCCAGCTCCTCCCTGGCTAGTCTGCCCAGCTCCTCCCTGGCTAGTCTGCCCAGCTCCTCTCTTGCTAGTCTGCCCAGCTCCTCCCTGGCTAGTCTCCCCAGCTCCTCCCTGGCTAGTCTCCCTAGCTCCTCCCTGGCTAGTCTCCCCAGTTCCTCCCTGGCTAGTCTCCCCAGCTCCTCCCTGGCTAGTCTCTCCAGCTCCTCCCTGGCTAGTCTGCCCAGCTCCTCCCTGGCTAGTCTGCCCAGCTCCTCCCTGGCTAGTCTGCTCAGCTCCTCCCTGGCTAGTCTGCCCAGCTCCTCCCTGGCTAGTCTGCCCAGCTCCTCCCTGGCTAGTCTGCCCAGCTCCTCCCTGGCTAGTCTCTCCAGCTCCTCCCTGGCTAGTCTCTCCAGCTCCTCCCTGGCTAGTCTGCCAAGCTCCTCCCTGGCTAGTCTCCCCAGCTCCTCCCTGGCTAGTCTCTCCAGCTCCTCCCTGGCTAGTCTGCCCAGCTCCTCCCTGGCTAGTCTGCCCAGCTCCTCCCTGGCTAGTCTGCAAAGCTCCTCCCTGGCTAGTCTGCCAAGCTCCTCCCTGACTAGTCTCCCCAGCTCCTCCCTGGCTAGTCTGCAAAGCTCCTCCCTGGCTAGTCTGCCAAGCTCCTCCCTGACTAGTCTCTCCAGCTGTACCAGTCGCTGTGTCATTTTAGGGAGATGATTCACTAAGGCTGCATAAAATAATAAAGGAACCGGGGAGGTTGAGGAACTAGTGAGTACTCTTTATTCAGCACAACAGATCTCCCTAGAATAACTTTAATTTTAATTTTGTCATTTTGCTGATTTATTCTTGTGGAAAAAGTAGTTTGTTTTTGTTTAGTAAAGGATTAATATACAAAAAGACAAAGGCAGGTATAGCAATGTTGCCGTTATCTACTGCAGTAACGAATGTGTATATTGTTATTAATTTGAATAACTTGATTCCAGGTATGGATGTCCTAAATGAAGCCATTGAAGAGCTCATGAACCCCACAAACAAGGAGGACTGGACTCCAGTTATCATGAATGTGGCAGATGCTACTGTAACTGTGATCAAAGAAAAGGTATAGGATCAATGTCTGTCTGTGTGCTTTATAGGACAGGGTGTCCGGTAACAATATGCAATGTTCTGTTTTTGCTAAAGCTTTTTCAATATCTACTCTATGAAATGTTATCTGCACAACATTGTATTCTTGGGTCAACTGAAATCTACCAGCTTGTATAATAATACAGCACTTTTCACAGGGTTTACACTCTGCTGTGACTCGTCTCCTGCACTAATAGGAGATGTGTTAAAGTGAAGGTCCATTTTGATGAATTAGTGCCCTGTTTTTAATAAACCTATTAAAAACAAGGCCACTTTAATTCATCAAAATTGACATTTCACGGTTTTCTTCAAAAACTTACCTTTTAATCCTGGCAGCCACTCCAGCACTTCCTCTCCCCGTCGCGACCCGTCTTTGCGGGTCCAAAATGACGAATACAGCTTCCTCCAATCACAGGGTTGCATCAGGCCAAGATTCCCCCGGGGGGGGGGGGGAGCTGTAATTGGAGGAAGCCTGATTCATCATTTCTGACGTCTGCAGAGGCTTCCGACAGCCGGGGGAATCGCTGGAGCGGCATTCAGGATTAAAAGGTAAGTTTTTGAAGAAAACAATGAAATGTCAATTTTGATAAATTAAAGTGCCCTTGTTTTTAATAGGTTTATTAAAAACCGGACACTAATTCATCAAAATGTACCTTCACTTTAAAATACCAGATTTAGTATTTCTATATAAATCTAATTTTGAAAATGCACCATACTTGTATCTTAGTTCAATGATCACCTTCATTTGTAATGAGCCAGCAGTTACTGTAGCGCTTTACAGGGGATGCAGGGCAGGAAGACTGGGGACAGAAGGGTTAAATGTGTCAAATCATTCAAATGTAACTGAACCCACCCCTGTTGCAGCAAAGTAACTGGTGCAAAAGTAGCTCTTGCAAAGGGCCCTGGAGAGCAAAACATTTCTCTTTCACATTTGAAAGAACCACAAACATGTTAAAATATTGTTTGAAGAGAACTAATTAAATTCTGTGACTTTTGGGCACGTTCAAACCTAAAATGAAAAAGATATTTATTTTTTTATAACCGATGATGCATTTACATAATTTAAATGTAAAGCTGCAATAAGAGATTGCCCCATATATTTGCCTATACCTGAGCTGAGCACCGCAAGGGATTATCAGCTACACACATATGCCACACAAAGGGCCAGATTACGAGTGGCGCACGAGCAATAAGGGTTTATCGCGGGTGTTTGCATGCTTTGGGTTTTTCGCTTGTATTACAAGTTAAAAGTAAACGTGATCGCTTGAGCGCTATTGAAGTTAACATGCATCAAGTTAGCGTGTCCACAGAGCTCTGGTTAACTGTTTCACAAAACAAAAAAGTTGCACAAAACACATCAAAAATACATTACAAAGTACAGTTACGCTCATAATAACACCATCTAATAAAATTATTCTAAAAAAATATTGCACAAAGAAAATTATAAGGGCTCAAAGATATGAGGACTGCAAAGGGCTTTAACATAGCGATACATACATATACATTTCTAAATATGTATTTATATGTCTGTATATGTGTACATATGTATTTATATGTGTATCTATGTATTTACAGTTTGTTTACATACTGTAATATGTGCAATTTTATATTGTACGGAACATAATGACATATGGTGCTATTACCATTTATTATAACTATCTGCGCTATAAATACTTATTTATAAGTCAACTAAGCATTGTACTCCCACCATTGCCAGGGGATGTAAACATAAATACATAAATGTCAGTCTGCATTTTATATACTGTTGTACTTTTCATGCTCTTTGGAATATTTTTTGCAGTTATGTACATTATGCAGGTTTTTGTACACTATTGGGATATACAAATTGCTAAGAGCTGTCTATGTGCATTGCATGTTTAGCGGCATAAATAATCATCATAGTCTCTGTAGATATGCAAGACATTATATAGCCTATACAATTAGTGTACTTGATTATATAGTATATAACCTTTAGGGATGTACCTTTTATGCATTGTACTCTGCAGGTTTATTTCTTAATGCAGTTCTGCAGGATTTATCCAAATTTTAATATACAACAGAGATGAGATCTATTGGTATCACTTTCCTACCTATGTTATGTGTAATTTATATCTATGCACATAGGTTCTATTATGCAGATATTTAACATTGGAGATCCTTTAGAGATAAGATATATTGATATCTCTTGTATTTCTATTGTATGGGTCATTTATATGTATGCACACCTGTTTATCATGCAGATACTGAGCATGTGTATTGTGTATTTAGAAAGTATACACAGTCTCTGCTTCTATGGACATGAATTAACAAGTATCTGAGTACCTGTTGATCTATATGTGCTGCTCCTTTGTCTGTAAGGCTACATGGCAATACAAATATGTGCACATGCTTAAGAAGGTACATGTATACCACAGCTGCTACTAATATCATGTACAGATTCAATAAGCATTGTATAAGTTTATTTATTTTGGATCCATCAGGAAAAATAGTGCAGATATCTGGACTGATTCTCTTTGTGCTTAAAGAGATCAATAGCTTTTTCTCCTTGAAACAGAGTCTTCCTTACTGTCCACTCAGAGGTACAAACAAACAGAGAGAGCAGCAGCACCACTTTCAAAACTTTTATTCAGGACAAAAGGTGAACAAACACAACGTTTCACATGATTAAGGGCTGAGTCCCGAAACGTGGTGTTTATTCACCTTCTTTTGTCCTGAATACAAGTTTTGAGACTGGTGCTGCTGCTCTCTCTGTTTGTTTGTACCTCTGAGTGGACAGTCTCCCCCCTGCAGCGAGCACAGTTGAACTGGATGTGCTGGACTCTGCTCTGTTTAGTGCCTTATTGACCAGTGTTGCTATCTCATGTTGCCAAAGATCCTTCTGAGGCAGCAGCCTTTATATAAGGATTTAGAGGATAGGGGAATAAATTAATCCAGTACCTGTGTAACCTCAGGGTCAAGAATTTTTACCCCAATCGGTTCATTGTCCAAAGGGATTGTTGCAGATTTAACATCCCTAAACATGTTGGTCAGGGTTTCCATTTGTATACTGGGAACATTCCCCACTGTTTTTTTACCCTTCATCCAAAGGGTCAATTTATGGCTAGTATAGACCTCTGTGATTCTTAGCTGCACATCCCTTTACACAGGGATTACTTTCAGTAACTGAGGTTTGTATATCTGCAAAACCAGTTTACCACCCGTGTTGGATAAAACCATGCCAGTGCTCAGAATAAGGACATTTTAGTTGCTCCTTATCTGAATGACATACTAGTGCAAGATTATTGCCTGTATATAGCTATTGCTTATACTCTCCAGTTTCTGTCTTCATTCAAGACCATGGTTGGAGTATTGATGTACCCTAAAGGCTCATTATAATCTACTATAAGGGTATCATTTACAGGAGTCATATTAGACTGAATCCTTATGCATCTTTTTTTTAAATGGAACTTCGCAATGTAGGATTCAGAGGGTGTGTCTCTTCCTACCATGAACTACCTTCCGTTGGAAGCTCAGTGCATGGGTGCGGTGGGACGGTAGCTGCTTCAGGCGCAGTTTATTTTGCCTCATTTTCTCTTGAGACCCCTTTAATGACTTGCTACCTAAGCGGTGAAATAATTATTTACATTTGGCATACGAATTCTTTTCTGTCAGTCAATCTTTTTCTTGTGGACACAATTTCTGTCTTTGACCCTTTGGGACATCCTACCTTCATCAGTCTTGGCCTATTATGCTGACGGACGCCAGTCTCTTTGGCTGGGGGGCGGTCTGGGTTTCTCAAAGATGCATGGAGTTGGGTTTCCTCTAGCGGCAAGGTTACCAATCTATATTCTGAAACTTTGAGCGATCTTCGGGCTCTCAGCCCTGGCCTCTATTGAAGGAGGAAAAGTTTATTTGTTTCCAGTTGGACAACATCTCAGCGGTGTCCTACATAAATTATCAATGGGATATCTGCAGTCCACTGGCCATGCAGGAATTGTCTAAAACTCTGTTTTAGGCAGGATTTGTCTAAAAATCTGTTTTAAGCAGAGAGAGAACTCTTTGCTCCCTATTGACAATTCACATAGCAGGTGTGAGTAACTGGGAGGTGGATCATCTCAGTGGTCTATTAGTCCATTCATGAGAGTGGTCTCTCCATTAGGACAATTTTTAACACGCAGAGATCAAAATGGGCTTACAGGACATACATCTAATGAACTTTCAATTAAATCAAATGCTTCCAAGCTATTGTGCGAGATCAAAAGATCCAAAGGCTAATATACACCTTGGTGTGTCCATGGGACCTTCATCTAGCATACCTGTGTCCAAGAATCATACTTGAACCAAACAGGAGTCAACATCAGTAATATTAATTGCTCCAGCCTGACTCAGCAGTACTTGGTATGTGGATATAGTGCAGATGTTTCTTGCTGTCCATGGTTTCTTCCTCTAAGACAAGACCTGTTGTCTCAAGGTTCTCTTTCCATCAGGATCTCTAATCTCTAAATTTAATGGCGTGGAACTTCAACACCTAGTTTTGAGACATAAAGGTTTCTTGGATTCTGTTATTGAATATTTGATTCAGGCCAGAAAGCCTATAACACAAATAATTTATTACTGGATTTTTAAGGCATTTTTGAATGGTGTTCTTCCAGAAGGTTTTATTGGTATTCCTTTAGGATTTCTAGACTCCTTCAGTTTTTTTCAGGATGGCCTTGACAAGGGCTTGTCCACTAATTTCTAAAAGATCAAATTTCTGCTTTATCTGTTCTTTTTCATAAGAAGTTGGCTAAACTTTTGTCCAGGTGTTCATTAGAATTAGGCCAATTGTAATTCCTATTTCTCCACCCTGGAATCTAAGTCTACTTTTCTCTGCATGACAAGGTTCTTTGTTTGAACCAATGCATTCCACTGATATCTACTTTTACCTTGTGAAAGTACTCTTAGCAATCTCTTCAGCAAGGAGAGTTTCTGAGTTGTTAACCTTGTCTTGTGATCTCCATTTCTAATTATTCACAAGAAGGCTGTACTTTGTACTAAATATGATTTTCCTTCTAAGGTAGCTTCAAAGGAAAACTTCAATTAAGATATGGTTGTCCCTTCATTGTGTTCAGATCCTGCTAACTCTAAGTAGCAGCTCTTATATAATCTTGAGGTAGCCAATGCTTTAAAGTTCTATCTCCAAGCTACTAAAGATTTCAGACAAACTTCTAGTTCGTTTTTTCACTACTGTGGGACTTATAAGGGGCAGAAATCTATTAAGGTAGCGTTGGCCTCTTGGCTCAAATAAGTATTTCACAAGGCTTTCTTGAAGGTGAAAGTTGCCTCCTAAGTGTATTCAGCTCTTCTACAAGAGCTGTAGCAACATCATGGGTTTTTAAAAATTATGCATCTTTGGAGCTAATTTGCAAAGCTGTAACATGTCCTTTCTGAGGTTATTGCTTTGAGGTTTTGTTTTTTGCAAGCAGCTTTTGGCAGAAAAGTCCTTCAGGCCGCAGTGTCAGCTAAATAAGAACTGCCAGAAAAAAAATGTTTCCACCCTTTCTGTAAAATAGACCATCGGCTTGGGTATTAATCCCATATGTTATGAAGGACTGTGGACCATTATCATTTTAAGAAATAAAACAAAATTTATGCATACCTGATAAAATATGTTTTTGGAATGATGATGGTCCACAGGCCCCGCCCATTTCAGAGTTTGGGCGACAGCTCCAATGACACCTCTACAGACCCTGCTTTGTCTTTCCTACCTATATGTCTCCTATTTTCTACTCGGCTATACGTTAAACTAGAGAGATATGGGAGGAATTTAAAGCACCGATATGGGTTCTTGACCATCTCCTAGTGGCGGAAAATAGATTGCATATGTTATGGAGGACTGCGGATCATCATCATTCCGAAAGAAAATCATTTATCAGGTAAGCATAAATATTGTTTTTCATGTCGGCATAGCACAATTGAGAATATGCAATTGGGTTTGAGTGTGAGTAGGGTGCTAGGTTTTTTTCCCACTTTTTTTTTGCTACATTGACTTCTTTGGGGCAATAGGTTACTGCACACGAGCCAAAACAGTTTACTTTCAACTCATAATACAAGCGCAACACGATGCATGCAAAAAGCTTACTTCTAGCGTAGATAATGCTTGTGCAGGATCGTTCCCACTTGTAATCTGGCTCATAATGGGCTCAGTAGCCTTGTTCAGCTGTAAACTAGCAATGGATTGCTGCTGCAGAGCTTTGTTTTCAAGCCCTTTTACAGATATAGAATAAGATGCAAGCAATAGTGCAGTAAAGCATATTCGTATTGCTTATATCCCTTTACCATGCAGGACTGTCATTACCTGAGACAATGCAAAGGAAGGAGGTCTATTTTTTAAAATGTATTATATATAAATTTTGTAAGTGAAAAGCAGTTAACACAACCTCTGCAGTATACAAATTAAAATGTAACATATATCTGCAAACTTTAATGCACAGTTACTATTTATTTGCTGATTTCTTTCTGATTGCAAAAAAATAAATCAGTAAATGTAGAATGGGAAAACGTTTTGGCACCCTTCTAGTTAGTACTTAGTAATGACGCCTTTGGCAGAAATCAAATCCGCAAAATGCTTTTTGTAGCCAGCTGACATTCTTCCTATTCTTGCTTTAGGAATATTCCCCCCTCTCCTTACAGAATACTTCTAGTCCAGAACAATCCTTAGGCTGCGTTGCATGCACTGTGTGTTTGAGATGAACCCGGAGATGTTTAATAATATTCAAGTCTAAGGAGTGCTAAAACAATTCCAAATCCTTAATCTTTCATCTCTTGAAATAGTTCATGGTTGATTTTTGAAGTGTATTTTGGATCATTGTTTTGTCAGAATATGCAGCCAATTTTCATTTTCAGTTTCTTCACTGACACAGTGGGGCATTAGCTTCTTGGATATTTTTTATATATAGTAGAATACATTTTTACCTATGCTTGTACAATATTATCTGTGCCACAGGCAGACACACATAATAAAGCCATCTCATGCTAAATCATCAAAATATGTTACGTGGTCAGGGGTACCAAACGTTGGCATACAATGATATGTATATATCTTAGATGCAGAAATAAAGAGTGTTCCAGTGAGCTAGAAATAAAACTTGACTTTTAATAATCCAATTTAAAAGTATACACTGGAGCACAACACAAACATAACACAGTGTCTCAGGATATAGCCAACGCGTTTTAGCATATAGCCGTAATCAGGGCATGTTGTTCCACTGATACAACCTGACTTTAAAAACCAAGTAAAATCCATTCATTGGATGAAACAAAAATGACATCACTATAGTAAATCTATTAAATGTTAAAGGTACATGTCTTATTACACAGTTCTAAACCCTGTTTTGTTGAGATAGGCAGGTCATATGCACTGATAGTGTAATAATCTATCTCCTATAAACTTTTTTACCTCACAAGAAATGAGACCACTCTATATGTACCATAAACCAATTAATTAACAGTAATAATAATAAAAATAGTGCTATTGGTCCCTATAAAAGATGTACCTAAGATTGGGTCATAAATTTATAAACTTATCTGTGGATAAAGATTGTATGTGTAAAATGAATAACACTGATAAATGTTACTAGTACATGATAATGATGTTTGCAGGTCATATAGGGGTATAGCTATACATATGTATTGTTTTACTCAGACACCCTATGAAATGGAGCTTTTGTCCATACCAACTATTTTGCTTAAAGTTGTTTAATCATTTTTTTGTCATTTTTTGTGCCCATTGTGATTACATACAAATATAAATATTTACAGTATAGATGTAGTGTTTAATATACAAATAAATGTATACACAAGTATGAATACATGAATGTATGAACAGGACACCTCAGGAGATAATAACACCTAATTTCATCCCCACTCAGCGGGTAACAGGCAATTCATTCCCAAAAATGTTCACTGTTCAGCCCTAAAGGTATTCTAGTGCATATATATGTATATATCTTACCCATGATATTTTAGATATCTATTCCAATTCCTTTTCTCTTCACAGTCTTCAGTTTATATGCATTTTTATCTGAAGCTCAGCCATCTCAGTGGGGCCTCATATTGATCCAAAAGGCATTTCCTCGATCTGTTACTCATTTTTTAAATTCCTATATAGTTGGTGTCTTTCCAGACATATACCATGATTGCCTTATTTGTTGTTAGATAACTTAATGACTGCAATTCTCTCTTCTCAATTCTAGCTGAGATTTAATTTCATCAATACTTTTGCATTTTATTCTCCAGTATCATTATTTTTCTCCATGATTAAAATCAATGAAAATCACTATTCACCTCTTGCTAACTACTCACCCCTCAAGCCATTTAATAATTCACTAATGTTAACCAGTGGTTGTATAGGGGTTTTCTTTATGTAATTGGATTTTCTGTTTGAATTTTGGAATATTTGCATCTTTAAAATGGGACAGTTTGGAGAGGGGATGGGTCAAGTTTATACAACAATATTTTCTGTCATTTAGGCAATATTTACATGTCATTATACAGCATATACATGCAACCTAAATATAGTTTTATAAAATGAATACTTGTGTATACATAATACCCACAGTAATGTAACCAGCAGGGTAATATATTCCGTTTTAAATAAATTTAGACTATTATTTACACAAAAATCAAACCAAATACACAGGCAGAGAAGATTTTCACTTACAGGCAGAAAAATAGTTATTTTTGATCATTTTATTTAAAAAAAATATTAACTAAAAAGTTTGGATTTTGGAATTCCTCATTTGGGAATTTGTACCTATACTGGGTTGTTACCTTTCAGAGATCCCTATATATTCTCATACTTTCTACAGGAAGCAGCATGCAGAACCCTCCAGGTTCAAACACTTTATTAATATTATTTTTTTTTTTTAGAATTCAGTCTAATTTGTCTAACTCCTGTTGTGCTTTGCAGGCCAGCAGCTCTCTAATCTCCAGGGCTTGCACACTGCCATCAGCTTGTTAGGTGTAATATCACATTTACTAAAGTATAACTGGATTTTGTATTAGCTTAATGATTTTTCTAGGAATACAGGTGTTTACCCAACAGCATTCTATGAGGCAGAACAAAACGGCCTCTTATATTGAACGATAAAGCGCTGTTGTATTACTGCTAACTGGTTTCAAGGTCAAGTTTTACTGAAAAGCTTTGTGTGTGTATAGATTTTTATATGTGTGCAGCACAATATTAAAGTAAATGGCAAATAAATGATTGGAACAGAATGATATTATTCTCATTTTTGAGCAACATTATAATTGTATACAATTTAGAAAGCAGATGTTTAGTTTAATAACTGACTGCACGACATGTTCTGAAATGTAACTATTTTATCACGGCACTGAAAATAGAAAAGCAAGTGGTATATAAATCATTGCCATACGTAAGTCTCAGTTTCTACTGGCCTTAAGTAGATTACAAGTGGAGTGCTAAAAGTTACGTGCGAACGAAAAGGGGTTTATTGCAGTTGTTTTGCAAAACAAAAAAGTGTCAAAAATAAATTACAAGGTACAGTTACAGTCATAATGACATTATCTGATAAAAATTATAAAAAAAAATATTGCACAAAAAGTTATAAGGGATCAATGACATGAGGTGTCACATGTTAGAAAAAAAAGGCAGGCAAAAGGCTTTAACATTGAGATACAAACATATACATCTCTAAAGATCTATATGTATGTATATATACAGTGGATATAAAAAGTCTACACACCCCTGTTAAAATGTCAGGTTTCTGTGATGTAAAAAAAAATGAGACAAAGATAAATAATTTCAGAACTTTTTCCACCTTTAATGTGACCTATAAACTGTACAACTCAATTGAAAAACAAACTGAAATCTTTTAGGTAAAGGGAAATAAAAAAATAAAATAATGGGTCAATTGTTTAGTGAACAGGGTTATCCTGAGGATGTTATTGAATGTAATTTGAAAAAACTTGAAGGGCGGTCCAGAAAGGATTTGATCTATAACAGAAAGGCTAAAAAGAATGAGGGGTCAGGAGAAAGAATAACTTTTATTACAGAATTTAATAGACAAAGTAAAAAGTGCTGAGTATTGTGAAGAAACACTGGCACATTCTGTATGAATGTAACCCCGAGATTAAGGCCTTTAAAGATGTTTTCATGCCTGCATTCAGGTGTGCTCCATCCCTGAGAGATAAACTTATGAAAAATGATGTTGGTACAGCTAAGGTTGGTGGCACTAGGTATATCACGGGTGCCAATAAGGGCTGTTACCCATGTTTGGGTTGCTTTAGCTGTGGAAACATGATTAAAGGTGATGCCTTCTTATTTCACCCACATACAGGTAGAAAATTTGACATTAAGGGCTATTGCAATTGTAATAGCGAATATGTTATTTACATTATCAAATGCCCATGTGGGCTGCTTTATGTGGGTGAGATGACACGTAAGGCACGCGAGAGAATGAATGAACACAAATCTAGCATTAGGAGGGGGAATTTAGACGCCCCTGTGGCTCATCATTTTATTATAGCTAAACATCAAATTTCACAGCTCAGGTTCCAAATTATTGAGCAGGTGCATAGACCGAGAAGGGGTGGCAATAGGGAGATTCTACTAAAGAGGAGGGAGGCTTTTTGGATTTTTAAATTGGGCACTTTACAACCCAAGGGTATGAATAGGGACCTTGATTTGTCTATTTTTCTATGAGATATGGTGTGATGATTTACCATAGGCTGCTTTCTATATTTGTAAATGTGATTTTTAAGAGTTAAATACACTTTGTTCTTTTTAGTATCCTTAGTTGAAGAATCAAAGATGTAATTATACAGAACCACCACTAGAGGGTGGTATGAGTATGAAATTGTATTTGTTAATTGATAATTGTTTGCTAATTACACCTGTGTGTATATAAGGCAGAGATTTAGTGTTACTCTGTATCCACATGACTAAGGGGTGAATCCTCGAAACGTTGTGGGCTTTTTGTGCCAAAAAATATTGTGAAAATTCATGCTGCTGCCTCCTTTGGTGTTTTCTAATTCAGTTGAGGCCAACTTCCTAATTATTGACGGTTGCAGATAAATATTTTAAAAACCTTTAGAGCTGCATATAAATATATGGCTATTAAACATACAAATTATATATTTCCTCAAAAATGTCCTGGCACAGGGACACATTTAGGTAAGTTTGCCGGGTACTCGTTATCTGGAGTTCTCCCCTGCCGGGAGGCCTCTTTTAAGTTGTGGCCACCCTAAACAACACATTTTGGGTCTGCTTTTTTAAGGCAGCATAAATTATGGTACGTATTATCAGTTCTGTTATTTCATGGGGGCCATGAAACTTAGTGCAGAGGGCCACATGGGGTTCTTTAAGACTTCCCTGCTCTAATAAATAATAAAAGCCTGCAGAATCTGTGCTCTACAAATATCTATATAATAGACAGATAGATAGGTAGATAGCAGCAGTACATTATATTATATTATGAATTGCTTTTCTCCAGGATATGCTGTAAATGATGCAGTTTTTAAACCTTTGTTTGCGCTTTATTTTATATAAATCTTTGAGTATCTTCAGAAAAAATCTCTCCCACATTGTATTCACTGTTATGCAACACTTGCTATCCTTGAATTCATAGCTTTGTTCACCTCTATATTTCACTAAAACAAAATGTCTAAAGCCCATGAGCCTCTTAGGTGATAAAACATAACATCTCATTAAAGGTAGGGGCTCTCTTGGGCATAATAATTCTCATCTTCCAGTTACTTCGTTTAGCATGGTTTTATGGCCATGATGTTGTCGTGTAAATATCACCTATTTAGTTTACCTTTACCTGTTAGACAGCATTGTGTCTTTATTCAGTTGTTTTCTGATTTCTTGCTGATTATGATCATAGATAGATTAGCAGGAAATATTTTGACAAATGTAGCTTACAATACCTCTATTGTGATATAAAGACTTTTCTTCAGGCAGGATATAGTTGAAAAGCAGATAGTTGTTTTTATACTTTGCTACACAATCTTTTAATAGGCTAGCAATTTTGGGTAGAATAATCCCATTAACAGTAACGTAAAAGCATCTTTATAGCAGGGATTAATGAAGAATGTTCATGTGAAGTGCTAAATGGCTTTAAGAGGTTTGGAACATAAGGCCATGCTTCACAAATCTATGATAAAGATATTAGAAATGTTATTTTCCTGTTAATATCTCTCGCTAGTGGATGCTTTGCATGGGTACCAGTGATTACTGTTGCACCTCTTGTAGCCCTTGCACAGCAGGCGCTAGCCACAAGTGCTTCTGCCTCGTCTGGGCATTATAACATCACTCAGTGCAGATGGCAGCAGCCGGACAGAGTGGCAAGTTCTGTGCACAAGTGATGGTTGTCACATGTGGTCTAGAGCTGCTACTGAATCTGACAGTGCTACCCAAAATGTTTATAGTAAAAATGCAACTAGTTACAGTTATTTCTACCAAAAGGTATTAAAACAAGTAATATCAGTTATTCGGTTCCACCATGACTGACAAAGACCTAGTAGTCTTGAAAGCTTGTGCTAGATTAATATCTAGCTACAGTATAAAGTTATATATTCTAAATCAGTTGTGACTGGCAGTAGTGGAAAAATAATTATTTGTGGCATATGGAAATGTAAAAAGGAATATTGAACATGCAAGAGTATTTTTTATTTGTGCGCTAGATATGGCAACAATGTT
Source organism: Bombina bombina (assembly GCF_027579735.1). Taxonomy (NCBI): domain Eukaryota; kingdom Metazoa; phylum Chordata; class Amphibia; order Anura; family Bombinatoridae; genus Bombina; species Bombina bombina. Next base: position 1,243,252,115 of record NC_069500.1, read on the forward strand.
TGGTACGAGGGTAGTATTTGTTGAAAGTCTGATGACAGCAGAACATTTGGCAACTTACTTGCTGTACCGCACATCAATTTGACAATAAATCACACATGCTAATACATCATCTGCTGCAATTTCTTAGTTGCCAGGGACTTGTGAACTTATATATATATTTATTTCAATCTCTGATTGTATTACATGGTACCTATGCTAGGGAGGCATTTGGAAAATTAATGTTAGGGCTGACAGAGGAATTTAGGGCTTATCTGAAAGGTGGATATGCGGTTAACTTAAAGGGACATAATACTCATATGCTAAATCACTTGAAACTGAGCAGTATAACTGTAAAAAGATGACAGGAAAATATCACCTGAGCATCTCTATGTAAAAAAGGAAGATATTTTACCTCACAATCTCCTCAGCTCAGCAGAGTTAGTTCTGTGTAAAAAGTTATACTCACCTGCTCCCAGCTTCAGGTAAAAATAAAAAAAAAATGAAGAAATGAACAGCAGCCAATCAGCATCAGCAGTGCTGAGGTCATGAACTCTTACTGTGATCTCATGAGATTTGACTTAACTCTCATGAGATTTCATAGTAAGCTTCCTTTACCTGATTGGTGAAATAATATGAGAGTTCACGAGGCTCATCCCCTAAGCTGTCCTAGGACAGACACACTAAAATGCTGCTTAGAAATCCTTTACAATGGGATGTGGCTACTGAGGAACTTTTGAGGTAAAATATCTTTCTTTTTTACATAGAGATGTTCAGGAGATATTTTCTAGTCAGCTTTTTACAGCTATGCTGCATCACTTTCAAGTGTTTAAGCATTTGGGTATTATGGCCCTTTAATGGCTGAAGAGCCAAGAGTGCAATTTGATGTTGGTCTGTATTATTATTATTGTTATTATGATGATTATTTTTATATATGTGTTGTTTATTTAAATAACGAAAGATAAGGCTGACACACATGGTCACATTATAGTATTACTTTGGCACAAAGCTCATAAAAGTTTGCTATTTTATATTGCAATGTTGTTTTATTTATTCATTCATTTACGAGAAATTACATTTTGAGTTTAATGCTTCTATAAAGGAGCAGATCTTATCTTCCTCAGTAGAAGGAAGACCCTTAATTAATCTTATGGACATACCATGCATACAGGAAGGCATTCTACATGATTGTGTTATTTTCTAATTGTGGTGTTCTGTCCACAGGATGAAGAGGTGTTGGTGGAATGCAGAGTTCGCTTCTTGTCCTTCATGGGAGTTGGGAAGGATGTTCATACATTCGCTTTTATCATGGACACTGGCAATCAGCATTTTGAGACTCATGTTTTCTGGTGTGAGCCAAATGCTGGAAGCGTCTCAGAAGCTGTCCAAGCAGCATGTATGGTAAGATACAAGTAACTCACATATACATCACATTATACAGGAAAATCATTGGACTATCATGTCTTTTTCCAGAGAACATTTTCAGGCCTTTAGGCCAAAAGGGTTCAACCATGTGATATACAGTATGTCCTTTATACCTTTGATATATTGTTGTACCACCATAGCCAAATCCCTCACATTATTCTCCCTATGAACAGTTTGCATTTATTTTCATTAATATTTACGAGTCAAATGTTACTATCTTTTGTTTATTAGGATGTGTGTATATTACAAATAACATTTAAACTTCTTGTGTTTTTCAGTTGCGTTATCAAAAGTGCCTGGTTGCCAGGCCTCCCTCCCAGAAGGCTCAGCCTCCACCTCCTCCTGCAGACTCCGTGACACGAAGAGTAACCACCAGCGTAAAACGGGGTGTTTTGTCCCTAATTGACACTTTGAAACAGAAACGCCCTGTTGCTGACATGCCATAGTTGCTCATGCGGACAGCATACTTGAACTTTTTACATCCAACATTCTCGCTGAAGTAAAAGTAGCTCAATGCAGCTCAGCCTTTTATTCAACTGCTGCTGCTTTGTCTTCAGACAATTTATCCCAATCCGATGTTCCAACAAGCATGTTCTCCTGTTCTGACACCATGGCGTACTATAAAAAAGAAGCATGAATATAAATATATATCTATTCATATTTTTTCCTACTATCAGTGGTTCTCATATCATACATTGGATAGTCTGTTTCAGATTGTAAATACAATGAACATTTCATGAAATTACGACATTTTCTGCACTCTCCTAATAGTGAATGTCATGAGGTACATCAGTGTAAGGATTGATACACATCCCATAGTTCACTGACACGAGTCAGCAACGTAAACAACTGCAATGACATTTTCACAACAGAGCCTGCTGATTACCAAAACTATTTACGTGTCAGTGAAATCGTTATCTGGACTTCCTGTTATTTTTACTGCAAGCTCTAGGCAAAGACTTTACTGATCATGCAGATCAGACTGAAAATGTGAAATGTGCTATTGGAGTTTAGATATAAGACACAGCTAGACCAAAATCCAACTTCTACAGTGTCTGACACGTGTCATCTTTCTACTTGTGTGTTTCTTTGCTGTGGCTAATATTTTGTAACCACCTGCAAAATTATCTACACAGCACATCTAGATACTGGGTAGTTAACAGTAGTATCATTATTTAATTGTCTGCCTTTAAAAACAGTAACACAGGATTTTTCAGTAGAAAGAGCAATGCTAGCGTTCTTAGTTTCTTAAATGTGATTGCGATTACACAAGTAGATTTATTGCCAGATGGTCAATGTTTGATCCAACTTGGCCCTTGTTAGGGCTACTTGAATAATGCAGTGGATACTAATCTCAAGTATAATTAAAACTTTTATGATTCACACACAGTAACATGAAACTGGCAATGCTCTGTATTTAATAGTCTGAATATCATTCTGTATCTATGTCCTTTACAAGTTTGCCTTGTCTAGCAGCTGTGTTGGTAAAGAACTGAATGTAGACATTTGCAAAGCAAAATTATGTTCACAAATCACATTGTATTAACTCATTAACACAATTAGAAAGCTGCAGCTGTTTTGGCTAATTTAATTAGTCATTAATTGTATTCAGAAGAGTAATTAGCACACTCTTACCCTTTTCTCCTTCACCAAACTCTAGAGAGTATTCTGAAGGTTTTAACATGTTAAAGTTTGTGTCTTACACACGTGCTCAGAGCTTCTCCAGGAATTAATGAAAGCACAAATGCACCTGGATTTGTAGAAATAATTGTTCATGTAGAAACAAATATACATTTTTGAAAATCAGATGTCTTAATCCCCCAGCTCTGCAAGACAGCTGGATCTTCCAGCCATGCTTCATAAGTGTCCCTGAAACCTCAGGACTACAGCTAGGGATTATCCCGCATTTGAAAACATTATAAGTATGCAACGGCTGTTCTCTCCCTATTGCAGGGAACCACTGCTTATTTATAAAGACCTTCCTACTGTCATGTTGTATGGCTAAAAAGCTGTTAAAATGCCCTGAGCACACTTCAACTATGAACACTTTTATAAGTCTCTTCAGGGGCTGCTGTTATATTTTTTAAATTAAAACATATCCTGGAGGTTTTATCCAAATCCAGCCCCCCTTTGAGACACACCTTTCAGCTTGTCAAGTTGATAGGTGTTTAGCAGTCATGATTATTTCACTTAGGAATTTTCAGATAACTCACTGGTTTAGTTTCCATGCTTAGATAATGCAGAAACTAATAAACACTAATAATCTTACTATGGGATAGAATGAATTTGGCCTACTAATCTTGTTAAAGGTGAACTATTGGAATATAACCACTGTAGCTAGAAAAACAACTACCTCCCTTTGGTAGATGTCTTTTTACATGTGTTTAGAGAGAAAGTGCAAAACCGAGTGACTGTATTCAGACACTCAATTAAATACAATAGAAAGTTCAGTATACTATCCTTTTTCTTTTTTTAAAGGATGCCACAAAACATCCTAGATTTACCACAAAAAAAGAGTATCCAGTGAAAATTAGTTTTAATTTTTCCACTCATTTTCCTATTAAGCAAAGAGCAGATTAATGTGTCCCTAAAAATAAATCACAAAGTAATGCCACAGCAGCTTAGAATTCTGGGTAGTGATATGAATTAAGATGTATTTTTTCTTTCTACCTAATTTATCATAACGTGCTTTTAAATTAATCATTTTTTTATATAAAGGACAAGTAGTTATGTAGATACTTTATACCGTTACATTATGGATATCGATCACACAGCTTATGCTAGATTTAAATGCTCACAGTGATTTTTGTGATCCTTCTTGTTACATTTAGGGTGAAGCCATATAATTTCACTCGCTAAAATATTTGTCACAAAACAATTATTGCACCATTCTCTTTAGTGATTTTACAAGGTCACTCAAGCCCTTATGGGAAGGATACGCACACACTGTAACCTCACGGTAAGCAATAAAAAGCTAACAACTGCTTGATTTGGACTTGACACTAAATAATTTGTGCCTGAATATAATTAATGCTATTGGTAAAATCACATTTGTAATCATTTTATTTTTTATTTTGTTGTTGTTTTGTTTTTTAGAAAATAACTATTTTTATTAGTTATCACATTGTAAACACATTTTAATATATTCCTCTTTGATAAATTCTTCTTGGAGTCCTTAACATTAGGTGTGTGATCAAGCCCATATGCTTCTTGTTTTTACTTTTGTATAAATGATACATTTTTCCCAAGGCCATAAAAGATAAAAAATACTTTTGGATCATCACTTATAATCTGCTCTTTGCCACCTAATTTATAAGAACGACCAAATAATTTGTTTAGAATGTGATAAAAAATGGTTAATACAGTATTGGCACTTATTGTATGTTTTTGTTTTAGAAGCCCACACGTAATATTTAGTAAATACATGCAAATATGATAGGCATTGAAGATTTCTAATGATATGGAAGAAGCAGTGATCTATGGGAAATTTAAATCCTTTGCAGATATTTTGTTTTAAAAATAGCTTTGCATATTTTAACTTTAAAGAATTATTTTGTAAAATCAATTGTAAAAAAAAAAAAAAAAGTCACTTTTTTTTACAGCCAAAAAAGTATGTATGTGGTGTGTATGTGTGACTAAATGCCAGTATATTAGTAAGAGTTCATTTATCTATGCATTATTTGTATGCTGTGGCTCTATAAATAGCCATGTTCACAATGCCTTGTACGACTTGTTTTTATTTTAATTAATGTGTCAAATATCAGCTTCCATTTTTTTTTATTCCATTTTATTGGTATAAAATAGCTTTCATCCTCCTCATGTTTTAGCTTTGTAAAACTTGTCTTCAGATGATTCCTGTGCTTAATGTTCTGTGTTCTGATACAGTTTGTAATTATTTTTATTCATTTTCAATCATGCTTAGTAAATATCACTACACAATGTGTAAAGAGAATTATTTGTAACCAAGAGTTGAAAATTAGCTGTGATAATAGTAATTGAAATGATGTGTAATATATATTTTATTGCACTAGCTTCATTCAGCTCTTTAATTTAACTTGTAGCGGTTCCACTCAGCAGTTCTGGTGCTGTTTCAGCAATTTCCGACACATTTTACTGGCGATGCTCCATGCGCTCTTTATATATAACTTTATAGTTAAAGCACCAGGTGATTGGAGTTATACGTGCACTTAATATGTGTATAATGACAAATGTATGTAACTAAAATGTATTTTTTATTAAGATTACCTTAACTTCAGTTTCAATTGACTTGCACGATAAGCTTATCTCTTGTTATCACATGATTTTGGTTTAATATGTGTTTAAAATCTCACAGATGCCTCACATTTTGCAGTACAGTGCCATATTGGTACCGCAGTCTCACCTTCCTCCATACCCTGCTTTTGAGAAAGACAGGCTTGTACCATGGTCGCTGCAACAGAGCTTGCAGATCTACAGTAATGTTTGCTAGCTTCATCAGTCAGATTTGACTGCTGCAGTGATCATGATTTTGAAATAAGCAAGGTCCACAGAGACCAAGTTCATATCCCACACTGCCCATGCAACACTGTTGAAAAGTAAACCATATAAGTACAGACAAAGAAAACTGTAATAATTTGTTTAAATGTTGGCACGTACGGTACCTGCTGTAGTTCAATAGATACACTGCTAAATTACAGAAACATTTTATCCATTCAGTTAATAATAACCACCTTCAATACCAAAGGGAACCAAAATGAAATGCATTCTACTACAATTTCTATAGCTCTTGAGCAGTCAAACAGTTCTTGTAAACTTTCTGCTGTACAGATAGATATATAATTATGTTTGTTAAATTTTGAGCAACAGTATCACACATTTGGCTGCCATCTTTAAAAATGAGCTGTTTCACTTACTCAGACTCAGACAGTCTACTCCAGAATTGTTATTGTTTAAAAAGATAGATAATCCCTTTATTACCCATTCCCCTGTTTTTACCTCTGTGATTATCTTGTATCTAAGCCTTTGCAGACTGCCCCCTTATTTCAGTTCTTTTGACCGACTTGCATTTAGACAATCAGTGCCCTCTCACTTGTAAATCCACGGGCGTGGTCACAATGTTATCTGTATGGCACACATGAACTTACGCCCTCTAGCTGTGAAAAACTGCCAAATGCATTGAAATAAGGGGCTGCATTCAAGGGTTTAGAAATTAGCATATGAGCCTACCTAGGTTTCACTTTCAACAAATAGTACCAAGAGAACAAAGCAAATTTGATGATTAAAGTAAATTGGAAAGTTGTTTAAAATTGCATTCCCTATCTGAATCATGAAAGTTTAATTTTGATTAGACTGTCCCTTTGCAATTAAACTTGTATTAAACCTAAACATATACAACCTACAGGTGGAGAGAGCAAAACAGATTTCTCAAAGAACATTTGAAAATGTTCCATAGAGAAATTTCAAAATATTCTTGGATATACCCAAATACAAATAGTGCATCTCTAATGGACTAACTTTAAAGCACTACTATGTAGAGTAAACTTACAATGCAGGTAAGTGTACCTGTCCTACTATGTAAACTTACAATGCAGTTAAGCATAACCTTCCTACTCAGGGCCAGATTACAAGTGTAACACTATTTAGCGCTTTTTCGCTTGCATACAAACACCGCCAGAAGTACAGTTGAAAGTAAAATGTTTGTACGTGAGCTAAACCCAACGCGTGCTTACTGTTGGACTTCGAATATCTCGACCGTGCTAACTTCTCCCCATAGACTTCAATGGAGAGTGCCAAGAAAATATAGCATCTGTACCCAACACGAATTATGAATATTTTACATTCTGATGTTTTTCACATAGAAGAAAATGTTCTATTTATTTTTAAATATATATTTCTTTCATACAGGTGGTGAGAGTTCAAGATCCATTACTCCTAGGAATTACCCTTCCCTACCACTAAGAGCAAGCAAATATTCCCAAACTCCAAGAGCTCTATAAAACCCCTCCCACCTCATAGGTAACTCAGTCTTGTCTTTGGCACCGCTGGAGGAAGGTGAAGAATGAAGATGTGCATATGATTCTTCAGTGAGAGGGACTTTCAGTCTATGTTGAGGCCTGTTTTCCCCTTAGAGTACATGGTTTTTCAGATGGATTTGAGGTATGGTTTGTGGCTCTTTTTTCAACTCATGGGAAAATTTGTCCCAAACCTTCGACCTACTTACAGCAAAATGCAAAGTCCACTTCTCTCTGCTTATCCTCCTTGATCTGTCTGCAGCCTTTGATACTGTGGATCATCCTCTTTTGCTCCAAACCCTCTAATCCTTCCGCATTGGGACACAGTTCTCTTACTATCTGTCTAACCGTACCTTTAGTGTAGCCTTCTCTGGGGCATCCTCTGCCCCGTTACCACTTTCTGTTGGGGTACCGCTTAGCTCTGTCCTTGGTCCCCTTCTCTTCTCAATCTACACATCATCATTAGGTTCTTTAATAAAGTCCCACGGGTTTCAATATCACTTGTATGCTGATGACACCCAAATCTACCTCTCTGCGCCAGACCTATCTCCTTTGCTAATCCGTGTCACTGTCTTTCTCATATCTTATCTTGGATGAGGTTACACTTGACTCAGATCTTTCTTTCTCATTCAGTCCTTGGCTAAAGCCTGCCACTTCCAACTTAAAAACATCTCTAAAATTAGACATTTCCTTACACAAGACACAACTAAGATTTTAATCCACTCTCTCATCCTTTCCCACCTTGGCTACTGCAACTACATCCTCTCTGGTCTCCCTAGCTGCCGCCTAGCTCTTTTACAATCCATAATGAATGCCTCTGGCTCATCTTCCTCACACGTCACTCTTCATCTACTGCACCTCTCTGCCAATCCCTTTACTGGCTTCCTCTTGCCTCCAAGATTAAACACAAAATTCTCACTCTGACATATAAAGCCCTCAACTGCAGTGCTCCCCCCAACATCTCAGTCCTTGTCTCCAGATACTCTCCCACCCGTCACCTTCACTAACCTCACAATCTCCTCCTCTCTTGTTACCTCCTCACATTCCCGTTTACAGGACTTCTCCAAACCGGCTCCCATCTTGTAAAACTCTCTGTCCCGCTCCACAAGACTCTCCTCTAGTTTTGAAAGCTTCAAGCACTCCCTAAAAACTCTATTATTCAGGGACGCATACAACCTACTCCTAACTCCATTGCTATCCCCTTGAACCCCCTTAGCATGTAAGCCTATGAGCCCAGCTGTTTGTAAGTCACCTTCATAACAGCTGACTACAACAGTAGAAAACAATAGGAATCAATAGTCCCCAGAAGGTGCGCTTGTGCTTTTGCTGTTAATCTTCAGTGATGTTGGTGGTTCTAACACACTGAATCCATGGCAGCACTCCCAAAGGAGATCCAAAAGAAATCCTCACTGTGTAGACAAAAAGGGGATAAGAGAGGCGCCAAACATATAACAGTATCGTCACTCCTATGCGATAAGACAGGTACTTCCCCCTCCCCCCCGATACTATCAGATACTCACAAGGCGGACGGCACCATGGCGTGCCTAGTAACACAAGTCGGGACTGTTCTGAGTCGCCCGACAGACACCCCAAGGCTAATGCGCGTCATACTGGAACTTCCAATCAGCTACGGGTAATGCCGCTCAACTCCAACTGCCCGAGACCAGCTGTAGATGTCAGCGTCAGGTATTTAGTTAGCCTGATGAAACGGCCTTCCAGCCGAGAAACGCGTTTGTTTTTATCCTGAAATAAATCACGTTTTTACTTCCACCTTACTTGTTCCTGTGACTTGTTCCTGCGATTGGATTATTACCCCATTTTTCCTCCATTGTTCAGCAAGAGCGAACACGCACTCTGAGACTAAATACCAGGGGGGAACGTACCTGTCTTATCGCATAGGAGTGACAATGCTGTTTTATGTTTGGCGCCTCTCTTCTCCCCTTTTTGACTACAACAGTGCAAATCTCGTCAGGACCCTCTACCCATTCGATCCCTATAAATGTTATCTTGTATACCGCCTATGTTTATAGCGCCTGCAGAATCTGTTGGCTCTCTACAAATACCTAATAATAATAACCTTCTATAATGGTCACAGGGACATGTCTTTTGCCTCCCCTTATGGATCTACAATATACTCCTATTCCATAACCTCTACTGATATGTTTCAGTACTGGTTTGGCTATCTGCTAGTAGATGAGTGTTTGTTGGTTATTTTTATTTGCTTTAAAACAAAACAAAATAGAAAAAAATAAATGTATGCCCTTTTTTGTTTTTTTTGGAGTTGTGGATTTAGTTTCTCAGTGAAAAAAAAAAGTTTCTTAAATCCAACCTTTTGTTTCATTACTTGTGGACTCCACAGCTTGGGTATTAGTTCCCAGGAGTAATTGATTTTGGACTCTCACAAACTATATGAAAGAAAACATAATTTATGTTTACCTGTTAAATTAATTTCTTTCATAGCTGTGAGAGTCCACGAGAAACCACCCTGTGTTTTTTCTGGTGTTGGTTCTTTTCTTGAGCACATCTTTTTTCCATGCTCTTTTTATTTTTGCTCTTGTTTCTTTTCCTACCTCATTTTTCTTGGCAATACGTTAGACCAGTGATTTTCAACCTTTTTTTTGCCATGGCACTACATAAAAAATCCTGCGGCACACCACCATCCCAAAATTTTACAAAATCACACATTGTAGCCTATTACAGGATATATATATATATATATATATATATATATATATATATATATATATACACTGTACTGTGCTGTCATGCCAGGCCTCCTACAAACATGCATACACACACACATACATGCACAAATACATGTCAATGTGTTGTGGTGGGTGGGGGTTCCTTCCAAGTGTGAACACGGGTCGGGAAGGCAAGCGGCCGCTGCGCAGTTACCCTCAATCATCATCTCACTCAAAATAAAAAAAGTCCCAGAATAAAAAACAAGCAACATTTTAAAAATGTCACACTGTTGTCAGTCTGCCGCGGCACACCTGAGGATCTCTCACGGCACACTGGATGAAAAACACTGCGTTAGACTGAGGTACCTATAAAGATGGAGGGGTTTTATAGAGCTCTTGGGGTTTGGGAATCTTTGCCTCCTCCTAGTGGTAGGAAAAGGTAATGGAGAAATGGACCGTGGACTCTCACCACCATTAAAGAAATGAAAGAAAGGTAAGCATAAATTATATTTTCTATATATTGCCTCCTCCTAGTGGTAGGAAAAGGTAATGGAGAAATGGACCGTGGACTCTCACCACCATTAAAGAAATGAAAGAAAGGTAAGCATTAATTATGTTTTCTATATATCTGCTTATTATTGTGTTTTTTATATATATATATATATATATATATATATATATATATATATGTATAGGCATATACAGATATTTATTGGAATATATATTTAAAATACATAGAACATTTTCCCCTATGGAAATAATATTGGAATGTAAAATATTTACAGTAAAAACACACTAAAACACATTATTAAATATTAATATTGATTAAAATGATTTTTGCCTTGAGGTATTTGAGTGGAAAGGGCTCCAATTTGTGTGTGTGTATATATATATATATATATATATATATATATATCTCAGTGACACGCAGTGAGGTCAGATGCTGGTGAGGCACTGGCTAGGATATACCTGAGAAGCACATCCCAATAGCGGTAGCTTAAATTTACAATTAAATTAGCACAATGACAATTAGCATTCTTTACAACACACGCATATTTTCCAATCTATTTGATAAAATTTGCTTCATTCTCTTAGTATCCGTTGTTGAAGAAACCGAAATGAACTATGAGAGCTAGCGGAACACATCAGGTAAGCCAATGACAAGAGGCATATATGTGCAGCCACCAATCACCAGCTGCAGCATGTGATATTTATTTTATTCTGTGCTGAATATTGGACATTAACATGTTCTATAAACACAGCCCCTTCTGCTTTCTACTGCTGCAGTCCCGTAACTCAGTTCTACTATACTGCAAGTTATTTTACAGTTACACAAACTAGAGAGCTCTCCAGCTTGCAAAAGAAGCAGAAGGGAGTAAAGCCTAGCAGAGAGGGTGGGAGGAGATTGTGAGCTCTATTTGGCCATCTGATAAAAATATAGAACACCGGAGTGGAGTTGAGGGTGGTTGCTAGAAAAGCTTATATCTGTAGATCCAGCTCTCCTACCCACCATTGCAGTGCACCTTCTCATGGACCACCACATTATATATTTAGTGCTTTTATAGCTCAGACATGGAGTCCCCACACAGTAATGCCAGCAATAATAATTGTGCAGACTGTGGTCCGTGTTCCTTGTATGTATACATCAGAAAAGGCAGCTGTGAGGGGTTGGAGAAAACTCCCTCCGTGTGAGACTTTCTGAAGCAGATTGGTAGAAGATCAGTGAGAAGGAGAGAGAAGTAACAATCACTGCTCCATCTCACATGTTCCTGCTCTTTGTATTTAGTGCAGGAACTCTAAGGTGCTATTTTTCATTGTTGAGAGAATAACAGAATAAATATACATACCCCAAGAAGTTGAAAAGTCAGCTGTGTACAAATATTTAGTCAGGACTTAGTTGTAACTACTTCCTTCCCACCGGCTTCCTGCCACTGAGCTGACTCACTTAGGCTGAGATTGCTCATAGTAGCCTGAACAGCTGCTCTGCCTCTTCCGCACCGGCACTGATTGGCTCCTACACAAGAGGCAGATATGACAGCTGCCTCAATTGGGTGGTGCTGGAGCTTGCGGTTTGTTCCACTTCAGTAACCATGTTGTGCAATGGAGAGAGGCAGACCTGCTTCACTGCTTCTCTCCATTGCTAACATAGACAATTTGTTTTATTTTACACAATAATTAAAATTTGCCCAACTGGCTCCCCTAACTTCACATCCCTTAGCAGGGACAGCTAGCCAAACCTTCAATGAATTGTTTGTAGAGAAAATCAGAGTAAGGTAGATAAAAGCAGACGCATTTTAAGGCACTTAGGAGCTTCTTGGAAACAAAGCCATCTTGGCTTTCAAGTTTGCCCCACCCTTGAAATATTTAAATTTATTATAAAATTGTTTGTTCATCATGTTAAAGGGTCATGAACCACACATTTCGAAAGAGCTGCAATTTACTACTGGGAGCTAACTAAACACTGAGTAAATATATGTTCAAGTATCAATCGGCAGCTAGCTCCCAGTAGTGCATTGCTGCTCTTGAGCCTACTTAAGTATGCTTTTTAACCAAGGATACCAACAAAATTAAACAAATTAGATAAGAAATGTAACCTGGAAAGTTGATTAAAATTGTATGATCTATCTGAATCATTAAAGGGACAGTCTAGTATAAATTAAACTTTCATTATTCAGATAGGATTTTTAATTTTAATTAACTTTCCAATTTACTTTTATCATCAAATTTGCTTTTTTCTCTTGGTATTCTTAGTTTAAACTAAACATAGGTAGGCCCATATGCTAATTTCTAAGCCTTTGAGGGCTGCCTCTTATCACATGCTTTTTAAATCTCTTTTCAACACAAAGAGACAGAAAGTGCACGTGGGCCATATAGATAACACTGTGTTCAGGCACAGGGGGTTATTTAAGATTTAGCACAAAACAATGCTAAATTTAATTTAAAACAATAGATAATAAAACAGTCACAGTCATGTGATCAGGGGGCTGGAAGAAGGTTCCTAGATACAAGGTAATCACAGAAGTAAAATGTATATTAATATAACTGTGTTGGTTATGCAAAACTGGGGAATGGGTAATAAAGGGATTATCTATCTTTTAAAACAATAACAATTCTATGGTAGACTGTCCCTTTAAGTTTAATTATGACTTTATTGATCTTTTAAGTATTAATCAATTTGACATATTTAGTTGGAAATTAGAGCCTTGATATTGGACTGAGTTATCCTGTGCAATAAGGTGATCAGCAAGAGTGAAATATACCCCTATGTTAGATTGATGTTGTTATAAAACACATATACAAATGTATCTGACAATATATTGTCCTTATGTACTACTTCAGTTCTTCAAGATTTTACTGAGAGGAGGTATGTATGGTTTGTTCCATGTCTAGAAGTTCATTAAAGCTCAGGTTTTAATAGACTCTACCCAACATTCACTTTGTATAGAAACCTTTTTTTTTCTATGTGTATATGTATGTGTGTGGAAAATACGCATTTAAAAAGTTTTTTTTTATAAATATACATACAAAACCCCCAACTTTTTTCCAGGTCTGACTGTTCCTTAACCTCTGAAATGCCCTACAAAGCTATATACAAACAAAGCCCAAAAAGAAAGTGTGCACACCATAATGTGTTGCTGGTTCATTATGCAAATATAGTGTACCACCCAGGAGAGGACTGGCAGTTTATGACCCAGGAGGCCTAGGCATATCAACCCACCCCTTTTAGAATGCTATATTTGATATTACTAAAAAATAGTATTGAGTCCTGACTCCTTGGTCATCATGTGGCCCCTTCTACGAAATGCATGTAGGGCAGCGTACACCTATAGTAACCAGTACAGGCGGCAATCCCACAGATAAGGTGCGTAATAAATTGGGCACTAGACTGGGCAGACACAGCTCTGTCAAAAAGCAGGGCAACTTAGGGACTGCCAGCATGGTGTGACTATTTACAGCTACAAAAACCCTAAACACCCATATAAATACTGTATATATGTATGTTTATGTACACTTGTTGTAGACAGACAGACATTTAGATGGCTTATCGAAAATAAACTAACTGCTGGGCACTGCACCTCCTGCATTAGCCCTGAGTACATCACCAAGAGTGGCCTGAGGGGCAATTATCGCCATACACACTGTCCCAAACCACCCTGGTAAAACATCTACTGCACATTTGGAAAGAGCAAGTAATGTAATTGTCAATCATCCACATGATTCACACGGTCATTAGTCAATTATTTCATTTAGTTTTATTGGGTCAATAAACTTACAATAAATCTAAAATATTAAATTCACATTTGGTATAAGATTAACATTTATTGAAATATGCTACATGTATATAGCTGTTTCATCAGGCATAAGTCCTACATCCTAATTAAATCCATACCTTAACACTTGCAATTAAAATACATAGACAATTAAATGTAAAGAAAACAAAACAAAAAAACACAGTTCTCCAAATTAGGAGCTAATTTTATTCCATTACAAGAAAACCAGTTTAAGCACTCATGGGAGCCAAAAATGCTCAGTTTCACTTACCTTGCTTTTATTTTTTCGCAACACAAAAAGACATGGCATGTGTAGCTTAATTCATTAAAGAAAAGAATAAGCTACTGAATTAAGTTAAAGATGGAAATGGCAGATTCTTAGACCTGTTCTGTCTACTTTATGGGAGACCAGTCACAATAGTCAATATGTAGTTGTCCAACAAAATCCAATTCTAGATTTGAAGAAGGGAACTCCGATCCTGTGGGGTGATTTAAACATCCCCATGGGCCTAACCATAGATTATTCCATAAATTAATCTGCCTTTACAAAAAAGAAAGAAAGAGGGGTTCCCAAATGTTCTGGCATTAGGAGATATATAGAAATTGCAACACCAGCTCACATCAGACCACAACTTTGTTTTCTTACCTAGCTCTATCCTACTTAAGGAGTGATTATATATCCATATCCCTGGAGTGCCTCTTAAATGATTGACTCACCATCAAACCAGCTATTTGATAAAGCTCAATAAGCCACCATTAATTTGTAATGGTCTAACCCCCTTCTCTCAATAAATCTCTACTTTCCCACACACACACAAAGAGGTGAAACAATTATAAACACATTAGGTGTCTACTTTGCTCTGAATCAAACTGATGATACAGACATAGCGACTAGGTGGGAAGTATACATATTAATTAAGCAAAAGGTGCAGATGGTCAAATGATGCATCAAAACAACTTGACTCAATATGGTCATTGTGACAGCACAAATTTGACTCCTGTAACAATTGTTTGCGAACATGCAGATCACACAGGCTATACTACATGATCTATTAACAAAATTAATTTTGCCTCACATCTAAAACATGTTTATAATGCAAGCAACAAGGCAGGGACATTGTAGCTCTTGCCCTGAATTACATCAAACACCAAGTCCATTCCCAGGCAATAGTAACAAACCATTTTGTAGTACTAAGTTACTAGTATATAAATCTTTATAATCTTACAGGTAACTCTGGCACCCACTCTTGCTATAGATATCAAGATAGAGGAATACATATCTCATATTTACCCTCTAAACTAAATAAATCCAAGGACGTTGCCCTAGATACTTCACCACCATAAAGGAGGTGGTGAAGTTATCTTAAGTCATTGGAATGGCAAGAAGCCATGGCTTAAAGGGTCTAAGACGTCTACAAAATGTGTAGATAAATTACAGTGTAGTGTAGGATAATGTCCTTTTTATTGTAACTACATATTTCTATATATATACCTTTATGTACCTATACATGTGTATCTATTCCTATATATAATTGGGTAAAAATATATATTTTACATGAACAATATCAGATATATATAGAAATATATATTTAATAATAAAAAGTAGATAAATTTCTATGTGAAGAACATAGGAATGTATATGCCTTTTGCGCATTGGGTTTAATATTTATATAATAATTTTTATTCATTTTTTACATATTATATATTAAATATTTCAATAACGCGCCTTAAGAGTACTAAATTTTCATATGCGCTAACCTGACCACAAATATAAATCACAAAACGCATATTTTATATTCCTATCTTCTTCACATGGAAAATAATGTACCTTTTATTATTAAATATATATTTCTATCTATATCTGATAATGTTCATGTAAAATACATATCTATACCTATATATCTCTAGGAATAGAGATATACAGGTATAAATACATATATGTAGAAATATGTATTTATAATAAAAATTACATTGTTCTGTTTGTGAAGAATATTGGAATGTGACATTTTTATAACACCTGTCAGATTAGCGAGCGAGTATAGGTGTTAGGTATTTTATTAGTTTGCACTCTCCATTAACTTCTATTGGAGAAGAAGTTTACTCTTTCTCACAAACTTTTTACTTTCAATTGTAATATGAGCGCAACCCGATGCGTGAAAAAATCCTACGTCTAGCGTAGTTTACGCTCAAGCTGGAGCACTGAATAGCACTCCACTTGTAAACTAGCCCTTTATTCCCGGAGGCAAGGTACAGAACAGCCAGTCACTTCTATTAATGGATAACATTAGTGAAAGTATAAACACTATAATTATATATATATATATATATATTTATTTTACCAAGCATAATGTATGTCTGCCAGACCTTACCCAAACAGTAACCTAGCACATACATCAGACTGACCCAGAATGAAAAAGCAAGTGATGCTGATAAGAAAAGGTCTGAGTGTACCAGAACTACATAGATATAAACTTTTGTTAGATGTTGTCTTCAGGGGGGGAGCGTGTCAGTCAAAGCTTGGCCTGGAACACACCATATCAGCTGGAAATTAATATATTATTTAATTAGGATATCCAGAGAACAGCCCACAGACCACGCAGCAATGAGTCTAAAATTATTCTGTTTATTGAAAGATGAAAGGCACGTCTTATAGGCGACAGTTACAGCATATAGGGTTAACAAGTGACGTATTCATAACTACATCATATCATACCATATTACATGAACAAAAGAAGCTTATCGAAATAACTGAGAGAAAGAGGAGTATGAAGGAGTATTTCTTATAACAGTAGCGAAAATACATCTGTGCGCATAGCTCAGCCCAAAGCAAGGCCGTTTGGCCATCTTACCTAGATAACGGATTTTCAGGCGCATTGCCAGGAATATTTGCAAGGCTAATAAAACTAATACAATTCTTACTAACATCAGCATATTTCTCACTACATAATAACTGCTATAATAAAAGCTTCTTTAGACAAGATGGATGCCTAAGACAAAATGGCAGCTAAGAACAAGATGGCGCTGGTCATGCTAGCAAATCCTAACATACCACCCTTTTATTCTAACAGAATAACATAAAAATAGAAAAGCACAGAAAATCAGTAAATCCCTTAACAACAATATAAGCCTGATACTTTGGTATAACATGAATCTATGTGAGAATACTGTAGAGAAATGTATTGATACATACAAATGTATTCATTCATACATAATGATTTTACAGGCCAATAGGGCACAATTTGTCACTGCGCATAGGTGCGGCCTCTCCAATACTCTCCGTCTACCTCCCAGCATCCTCAAACTACTGGTCTATCTGCACAAAGACCCAACCCTATCTACCCCCAAACAACACTGCATCTTTATTTCTCCACCTGCATTGCTAGCACCCCCCAATATTTCCAACAGTTTCTTGCTCTGTACATTCTCCACAGTGAAGCATGACATGGGAACAGCACAAATGTCTCTAGGTGGCCTCTGATCACTTTAAGAACAGTCTTTGTCCTCTTAGAGCGCTCCACCTTCCTCAGTCACTCTGCTTCAATACCATAGTCCATTTGCAGTAGCGGTGCTTATCCAGTGTTCTAATGCAGGTAGATGCTGGAAGTCCGATGGTTTGTTCATGGGTAGACAAGGAAAGCCAGTGGATCCTCATAGCAAGCAGACACTCGAGTCCGAAGGAGTCTAAGAAGGAAACAAAACAGCACAAGATGAGTACACACCCTGATACAATCACAATTATGTCCAAATAAAACTTCATTCACCTTTTTGTAAGCATCACAATTCCTTTAGCTTAACTTATTCTATGTCATTCAAAACCAAGAAAACATTGTGGATATATAATACAAACTAAATACATTAAAACTTTTACAGAGAATAACTCACAGCTTCTCTATACAATTTAAATGATGTTTCATGAATACTAAGCAAGTGAAAACTGCTAGACTTCATCAAGAGGCTGAATGGCTATACTAAGTAACTTATGCTATGCTCAATA